>NC_085990.1:16256425-16448925 GCF_030014385.1 Trichomycterus rosablanca
ATATAAAATGCATGTAAAATGTATCTGGGCACAACAAAGTGAATGTATTAATCTCTGTTGTGTAATGTACTAATTAATAATTTTTTTTATCATCAGTGGTTGATAGCAGTTTGATTTTGTTTATGAAGCATTATAGCTGCTTGTTTTATTAATCGTGCTAGAAATGTAGGCTTGAGATTAATCTTGCTTTTCTGATACTGTTTTATCCTGTTAGTTAAGCTTATTTGCCAAGAAATATACCTGGATGTTATAACAAGACAAAAACTCCAAACAAGAAGCCAAATCAACTCTCTATTTTTGCTTCTTTTAAAAAAAAATGATCATAAAAATCATTCAATTAGTTTTTTTATTGACATTGCAGTTGGTATTTCATCACAGAGACGTCTGTAACCTTGATAAACTGCTTACATAAAAAATGTCATTATATAACATTATAGAACAACCTAATTATTAATACAAGCTACTGTATGTTTTTATATTTCTAATCCTGATGCTTAATATACTTTGTAAATGTCACAAAAAATTAACAGAAGCCATAACATTAAAACCACCTCCGTGTTTCTACACCCCACTGTCTATTTTATCAGCTCCACTTACCATGTAGTAGCACTTTGTAGTTCTACAATTACTGACTATTTCTCTACATACCTTTTTAGCTTGCCTTCACCCTGTTCTTCAATGGTCAGGACTCTCCCAGGACCACCACAGAGCAGGTATTATTATTATTTATTATTCATCAGTTGTCACAGTACGCTGCCCATGGGGTGCTGTTGGCTGGATATTTTTGCTTGGTGGACTATTCTCAGTCCAGCAGTAACAGTGAGGTGTTTAAAAACTCCAGCAGCGCTCCTGTGTCTGATCCACTCATACCAGCACAAAACACACTAACACACCACCACCATGTCAGTGTTACTGCAGTGCTGAGAATGATCCACCATCCACATAAAACCTTCTATGTGTTGGTACCTGACTGGTCAATTGTATCCTGATTGTTTACATTTATTTTTTATTTTTTATACAATAAAATACAACAACAACTCAACCCCAATAAACACCTTTGGTCCACATACTTTCTGCCATATAGTGTACTTCTGTTCTTCTTGGCAACAAACTGAATATTTGTTTCATCTGATGACAATACTCTATTTCAGAAGGCTGTTTTTCAGTCAAACTGTAATGTTTATGAAGAAGGGTTTTTTAAATTGAATTCCAGCCTCTAAACCCGTGGCATTGTAAAGCTGGTTCGGCTGTAGACAACTGTAGCATCAAATGTGTTTCAACAGCTTATAATTTATGACAGTCCTGCTTTTGTTGGTTGTTGGATTACATCTGAGCATCCAAGCAAATGTTCTCAAAGCAGGGTGACAGTTTGGGTTTTCTATCTGAGCTTGGCAAGAGACCACTGTTCCTTATTTTCCATTTCTTTAAATTCTTTACACACGCCTTTCTCTCCATTTAGCTCTAAATAAAAACTAAATAGGAATGCTGGCATTAAACATGATTTCTATAAATAGGAGAAGTGTGTATGGATTTACAATATTTTTGTATCACAATTACACAAAGAATTAAAAACAGAACACGAGCTTAGGGATCACAGTCCAACAATTGTAAATGATACACAATCGTTTAAGGAGCACACTTACATTTAGGGTTCCCACTTAGGAATTGCCCACAAATGTTTAGGGAAATCATACATTGAGTAGGTTCCACACTAATGACTACTGATCACACACATAACCATTAAGAGACCTGCACAAAATTTAGACGCCACTTGAGGATACATTCAGTTGTAGCCTATAGGTTAAGCCTTGCCACTGTTGGGCTCTTGAGCAAGGCCCTTAACCCTCAATTGTTTAGACAATATACGTACTGTCACAGTTCTGTAAGTCGCTTTGGATAAAAGCATCTGCTAAATGCCAAAAATGTAAATGTACATTCAAACAGTTGAGTGGTTCTTGGCATAACATGGTTTAGAACAGTAAGTAGAATATGGCTATTCACTGTATACGGGTCAAAGACGAGACATACATTTTTAGTGTCCCCATTTGATAAATAATATACAATTATATTAATATAAGTGGATATACCTTCAATCTACTCCATTTGTACATGTTTACTGAAACTTAAAGTAATTTTTACAGAAAATTTATGATTTCTGAAACCCCCAAAATGTCATTCAGTGCAACGGTCCCCCTACCTCTTTAAGTAATAAAACATTAAGAAATATTAAGACATATTAAATAATATTCAATCAGATGTGTTTTTTTAATATTAATAATATTCAGGACACTTTCAGTCCCCATTTTCCCAATCTTCAGTTGTCATTTAGTACAACGTTAATAAAAAGCCTTATTTTAATATTTGATCAAGTTACTGCAGTCATGTGACCAATTATAACAACAAAAGAAGACATCTGGGGACCCTTCAGCACACACACGAGGTCAATGCATTTGAACATTATTTGATAAAAATGTCTTTTTACTGACACAGTACATTAAAGAACAAAACTGAGTAACATTCAGTACAACACAGAAAACGTAATATTACGGTTACTCTTGTAAACAAACAAGGTTATTAACATTTAAATGTGAATATGTGTAGAAATGTCTTTGAGTTAGGGTCAATGTTAGCTTTGGCTAACCACTGGGATAACTGTAAAATGTGCTAAAGTAAAATGCCTGTCATTCAGTACAACAACAGTCATTCAGTGCAACAGAATTTCGCTGTTGCACTAAATTGTCAATGACATTGTTATACTGACTTTATAATGTTTTAAAATTATTTTTAAGCAAAATTGAAACAGAAATTCCTTTGTGTGGCCAAATCCACCTGATGAAATTTACTACCTTAAGTCTGATGTCAAAATCATAATCGCAGAACCAAAGCCATGTACAGCAAGAATCTCAAAGTTAACAACAAAAGATAAAATGTGACTTCAAATGGTTTTCACGGCTGAATGAATTTAGATTTACTGCAGCAAATTTTTCACATGTTATGACACAAATTCCACACTTCCACACTGTTCTGGTGCCTTACAAGTTGTTATGATGGCTTCATTAGCTATGTTTTAATATTAAAATGCTTTATGAATATATTGAAATGCTTTAACAGCAACCATTTTTTCATGCTATGACAGGACTTCAAATGATTTTATGTTACATCACTTTTATGCAAGTTTCTTGTTTTATTTCAGAATAAAGTTTACATTTTTGATTGCCTTACTTTTTCATGATGTTTGTTTGTTTGTTTATTAGGATTTTAATGTCATGTTTTACACTTTCGGTTACATTCATGACAGGAAACGGTACTTTATCTTCACACAAGGTTCATTAGCTTTATCAAACACAGTCATGGACAATTTAGTGTGTTCAATTCACCTCACTTGCATGTTTTTGGACTGTGGGAGGAAACCGGAGCTCCCGGAGTAAACCCATGCAGACACGGGGAGAACATGCAAACTCATGATGTAGTAATATTATAACACATACTTGCCACTGGTGTGGCATAATTTCATTCTACTACTGCTACTTTAATCAATAAAGAACTTAAAAACAAATTAAGTCATGAATATTCTGATGTAACAGGATAATTTGGAGTATGTCATTCAGTGCAACATAAAATCATCATACAGTGCAACAAAAACATTTGCTTAAAATAACTGTAACAAGTAATTATTATATTATTTTTTTCATGTGACTGCAAGAGAATCCAGGCCTGCTTCATAGAAAACAAAGTTTGATTGGGTTTCAAATAGAATAGAATGTGTAGCAAAAACGTCTTGTATACAAATAAACAAAATCCCAAGATGCATTAGAGTACAAACAATGCACAGAAAATTCAAAACAGAGTACAGTTTCTTCTGAGGTTTTAAATATTTTGTAAGAGATATACTAAACTTATAAATTTGAAATGGCTAAGATTGTTCCTTGTGTGTGTATTTTGTCATAAATTAGTCGTTGCACTGAATGACATTTTTGTGCCCTTGTTGTGTGTCAACAACACTAAAATGATCAAATAAGCAAAATGCTGAGAAAAAAAATACATATTTACATAGGTGACACATTTGTGCACAATATTAAATGAAAAAACTATACAATTTAACCATTTTATTTTTTTGGTACTTGGAACACCCTATTCGTCTTTCACCCATACAACTGTGTACCAACCCTTACTAATCCTTTAAATTCTTCACATGACATTTTTTCTCTATTCAGCTTGGTTTGTTTAATTGTTGTATTTCTAACTAAATAAGCATAAGTCAAAACTGGCTTTACAAGACTAACACTAACATCACAGGCAATCCTTTTAGGTACATTCGGGTGTGGTGGGTTAAGTATCACATCAAATGACATCATTTGATGACAAATTGCAGAACCAAATAAAACATGACTATCCTGACCTTCTATTTTAGGCTTTCTGAGTTGATTAATTTTGTAACAACATTTTTTTTTCTTTTCAGTTGCCTCAAAGTAGCACAACAGGTTATGCAAGTGCTTTATGCTGTTAGTGGGTTTGACACATTTTCCTTGTACTTGGGTGTCTTCCAACCTCACATAGGTTCAGTTCACGTCACTCAACTACATTGATATAAAATATTTTAAATGAAACACTGATTCACAGTGAGGGTTGAATGAGTCAAAAAAACTAAAAAACAAACACACCTGTTCAAAACAGATGATTCAACCAACAGGTATACAACACGTGATAAGCATTTACCTAAACAATATTCGTCTATTACCACAGATCCTATAAATAGTTTGACTTTTGATTCATTCTAACACATTTGATTCTGCATTTGATTACTGACACCATCTACAAAGTAAGATTCCAACAAGAGTATTTACACTATAATAAATGTTAATATTGTTATTAAAATATTAACATTTTTTCATTATATTCTACTTTCTAACAAATTATGTACTTATAATAAAATAAGTAAAATGTAGTTAAATTATACAATTTAAAAAGGTTTGTTTCTGTTGGTTGATGGCAGCAGTGGCAGTAACACATGGAAAACTAAACTATTTGAGTCAATATCAGTTGTTATTAACTAAAAGACTAAAATAAAACTCTCTGTTATCATCACTCATGTGATAGAATTTAAATTAAATAAAACATTTATTCATTAATTCATTTGTTGTCTGTGTTACCACAGTGTTATTCTGGTCAGGGTCGCAGTGGACCAGATTCATTAGGTGACAGACAAGAAACACAGACCAGAGCAAGGACAGGAAACATAGCACAGATCAGAGCAAGGACAGGATCACAGTCAGAAAGGAATCAGGACAGGAGCCAAGACAGGAGCCAAAACAAAAGCAAAAGCATAAAGACTAGCACTTGCTTGGTGAAGATAATAAACATTGTGGCAATTATAAATGCTGTGAAACATGCTTAGTACCATGCTTAGTAAAATATGAGTTATATCTGTTAATAATTTCTGATGAACAATGCTTATAAATTAATAGATTTAGTTTATATAAAAAATATTATTGTTACATATTATTATGATGCAGTTAAAGAAGAAAAGTTTATTTATTGACTGGACAGTTTATTAATCCATCCAAATTACTAACTAACTAACTAACTAACTAACTAACTAACTAACTAACTAACTAACTAACTAACTAACTAACTAACTAACTAACTAACTAACTAACTAACTAACTAACTAACTAACTGACAAGTACTACCACTAATAATAACATTCATACTAATCTATTTCACATACTTTGTTCTCATCTTTTTCAGAATTTGCTTTTATTTATTGCCCAATGTTTTTGATACTTTCTAAACACTCATCTTACAACCACTGTAATTAAGCTAAAAGGCATCTGATTCATCTATGTATGTAAATTTTTGGTTTAAAAATATGTATTTTATTTGAGTGAGTATAAAGCAATTACTGGGTTTTGATTTTAGATTTTAAACATACAAATTATGTAACACTCAGTTATGATATAAATGGTTATAATTCTAGTTTCTGTATTTGCAGTGGATCGACCATCAATAATGGCATCACAAGCAGAGAGAATGATCTGTTTTGTCAGCTGGAACACCGACGGTTTAAAAACTAAGTTGGAAGTTGTGTTAAATGAGCTCAACAGGATTGGAACTGATGTTGTTCAAAGTTACAATATGCTGTCAGGCTTGTGTACGGAGAGACACACCCTGATCTGCACTCTTTCCCCAGCTCTGTGCAGGCGCCATCAATCAGCCAGCAGAGGTCGTAGTGCATCAGTTACGAGGAGTCCCTATCCGGATTCATACCCCACCCCTATATGAACAACAGGCCAATCGTTGTTCATGTGGCCGCTCAGCCCAGCAGGATGGCAGAGCTGAGATTCGATACAATGTATTCGAGATCCCAGCTCTGGTGTGCTAGCGTGTGTTTTTGTCTGTATTGTTTTACATGTTCTCCTCATGGCTCTTTTCTGGGTAGTCCTTATTCTGCCCAAAAAGTGAAAGTGTGATGAGATTTTTGTTCCCAACCCCTCTTGCTGTGAGGTAACAGTGCTACCCAATACGCCACCATGCCACCCCTTATCAAAGACAACAAAAACACATCCAACCAAAACAGATGATTCAACCAACAGTTACACAACACATGTAACAAACATTTTCCTGAACAGCAAACATGTTTTATCAAAGATCCTATAAATGGTTTGACTTTTGATTGATTTTTGTATTTGCAGAGACTCTCAAAGCAGTAATGCCACAAGAAGACACAATCCTTCGTTTTGTTACCTGGAACATTGATGGTATTAAAAACACTAAAAAGTCACCAAGAAAGTTTGAAGATGTAAAACAAAATCTTATCAAGACTGAAACTGATGTCGCCTTCATAAATGAGACACATGTTGGGCCAGAGTGTTCCAGTATTCTGGAGAATGTTGAAGGATGGAGAAGTTACTTTACTGTATACAGCTGTACAAGAAAAGGAGTTGCAATACTCATACATGACAGAGTACCATTTGAGTACATTTACCATGATGAGGATAGCACTGGACGTTACATTGTGCTGATCTGTCGTCTGCGTGATAAACTGTTCACTCTTGTTAACGTTTACAATCATAAAGACGACAGAAAGGTTTTGGGTGAATTGAAAGACTATCTGATGGATACAGCTGAAGGTACACTAGTGGTAGGAGGTGATTTCAACACAGTTTTGCATCCCACCTTTGATCGTAAACCCTCATCTACACCACATTCAACACTTAGAGGCATTTTAGAAGATTTTACTGCCTCTCTTAATCTTAGAGACACCTGGTCATACTTCCACCCCACTGATGAGAACTTTACACGATATGACGTTTATCAGAAGAGCTTTTCAAGAATAGACATGTTTTTAATGCATGTGGATACAATGATACGTGCAAGTGAATGTGACACAGTTAACATTGAGATTTCTGATCACGCTCCTCTTTTCCTTGATCTTAAAGTTAAGCAGCTGACTAAAAATACAATTTCATCTGCTACCCTTGTGTCTAAAGAGTACAAACATGGAACGATTAGCAGAGCTGAAATACTCAGTGCCATTAACGCTGTGTCTACCTCAGAACAAAAAAGACCCTTTGAGTTTGATGTTGGTTTCTACAAAAAGCATTGCAGTCTAGTGTCGAAGATCCTGAATATTAAGTACAATCTCATGTTACAAACTGAAAGGATACCTGAAAATTTTAAATCACATTATGTTGATGGGGACTTTTACATTTTTAGTGTTGACTATTTGATATTCTCCCAAATTTTTGCCAAGCGTATCAGTCTGTTCATTACACCTTCCATCAAAGGACAGACAAGAACAGAGCTTCCTTTTTGTACTGTGTACATTAGCAGGGAGCCACAGAAAATCAGATGGTCCTTCTTACAGGAAATTCTCTCTAAGCTAAAGGTACTCCCCACTGACCCCCCACTGAACACCGACATAGTGGATTTCCTTCTTCCTAAAGTTCAAACCTCTTCTGAGGATCTCAGACATTTGCATTTTGGCTGTCCACTTACCAACACCATCCTTAATTTGGCTCTGCAGGAGTTAAAAGATCAGATAGAAAAGAAAGAAAAGAAAGAAAAGAAAGAAAAGAAAGAAAAGAAAGAAAAGAAAGAAAAGAAAGAAAAGAAAGAAAAGAAAGAAAGAAGAACCAGTGTTTGCTATCACAGACAGGTTTTGCGCATACATGCACAGCAAAGTAGACTTGATTCATTTACTGAGCTAGTGGACCAGTTTATGGAACAATCTGGCATTAAAATTGAAAAAAAAAAAGACGTTGAAAACACTGCCACAGACCACAGAATAAGGTCCACATGCTTTTGGCCATGAACTTGGCTTGTTCTTGTAGCACTTATCTGTTTTGCTAGACCATATGTAGGCTTGTGGAAATAAATGTATGCTAATAATCAGTAGACTTTTTATTATTAACAGGATTTAATTTCAGAGGGAATAACATTTACTTAAAAATATGAGACCTGTAAAAGACATAAATTAAGCTGTCAAATTGATGAAACATTACTGATTTTAACATGATACTTAATTGTAGTCATATTACATAGGTTAAACATGTTGTAAAATGTGATTTTTAATTATTTAAAAAACAGTAACTACGTCACTTTGTAAAAAACTAATTTATCATAATAACCCTTTTCACCACTCATCCCTTTCACCATTCCTCTGATATGTGAAAATCTGTATTTTTGCCCAGGCAGTGGCAGATTCTTAAAAAAGGCTTAGTACATACAATTAGCTGACAGTAGTCAGTCTACCTTCTGCTTATTTTTGTATGGTAGGAAGAAACTAAAGAACGCAGAGGAAACCCATTTAAACATATCTTAATTCTTACAAACAGTGACCAGTTACAAACAGTGTGGTTTGTAACCTAGGTCCCTAGTGTCCAAGTCTCTAATAAATATATTTATTAAGATTTATCAAAGTCTATTGCAAGGCTTTTTATCAGAAACTTGAAGAATAGGACAGACTAAACACAAACCGCCATTGTTGTAAAACACTCGAAATGTAGAACTGTAAGTGTAAACTCCCTTTCCATGTTTACCTTTCATATGTAAAATTAATATTTTACTATGGCTTTTACTCTTGAGTTCATTTAATTTTGTGTTAGTCCTTATACCCATTTAGTGATTGTTTTACTAATGTTTTATATCATGCTTATGATTGTGTTTTATATTCATATCCTTCTTGGATCATGTCAGCTATTGGGTTTCTGTTTTTTTAAAAACCATTTTATGTGTAGGAAATGTTTTAATGGGTTGTACAATGAACACATACATTTTATCTGATTAAGGAAATTTCCTGAAAAGGAAATTAATGTAAATAACTATTTGTTCTATGAATAACATATCTAAAAATATGTTTATACAGTTTTTTTCTGTATATGCTCTTATTCTAAATATTATGGCTGCAACACATTCCAGAGAAACTGGGACTGAGAAATGCTTACCAATATGTTAAATCACTTTTCTTTTTAATAATCTTTTGTAATATTTCTTTAGTAGCTGTTGTTGCAAAAGTGGGATGACAAAATACATCGGCTGCTTAACAGCCTGGGATCTTTGTTACATATTGCTGGATATTGCACTTCATAATACGGCACATGTTTTCAAGAGAAGACTGTAAATGTAAAGACAGATCTGGACTGCAGACAGGTCAGTCTAGCACTTCGACTCTCTTTCTAATACACCCCCATACCATGACAGATGAACTCTAGTCTGAAAACAATTAGCACAATTAGGAAAATTCTTTGAAGCCAAGAAGTTGCTAACATTCTGAAATAAAGCACTGGTCTACCTCGGAGAAGAAAGATGTCTGATGTAGTGATTTAAACACAGTTTATGAGGAACAAGGGGTTCTGGTCCTTGATTGTAAGAGAATTTACAGCCTGCCATGGTTTGTTGTGCGGATTAAAACTTGGATACAGGATAAACATTGAGTGTACACAGGACATTTACAAATTGTAATCAACATTTTATCTTAGATTTATTAGTTTTATGTGTAATTTAACATGCATTGTGTATGATAATTAGAAGTATAAAATGTTGTTTGTTTAGCTGTACAGTTTATATTTTGTGCCTCATCACATTTGACATCACAATATGAAATTGTTAATTAAAAAAAAAAATATTAAAAGTGAATGTAAAGTAAATACTAAGGTCTTATTTTTATTTATTTATTTATTTTTACCAAAAGAAGATGTTTGAATACAAAATAATTGTGATTTTAAATGTAAAAATTACCTCAATCTTTAAATACAGTATAAGAATAAAATTTAATAAAGGAATGTACTTTAAATACAATATAAATCTTGACAGGAGGCCAGGAATGATTAGTGGTGCATTAATACTGAGTGTGATCAAGTGTTTGATTTTTAGCTTAACTGTATGTGGTTGTTGTGGCTGTATCTGAGCCAAAGCATTTTCAGCACAAAACCATATATGTATGTGCAAGTTAATTAGACCGCTTCAACTGTATTTGCCACAAAGTATAAAACCATCCAACAGATCAGTAATTACCTCTCGCAGCACATGTGCGTTTTATCTAATTGACTTTTTGTCATACCAACATTTGATGACTAAATAGTTTTGTTATTGTATTGTAAGGAAATGACATATGAAATGCACACATGTTAATTCCGTCTGCCTTGGGTTGAAAGTAATTTGTTGAAAAAAAAACGTAATTATTATTTTTTAATTCATATTTGCCAAAAACTATATCTGGATGTTATAGGCAGAAAACAAACTCCAAACATGAAGCAAAAATAACTCAAGATTGTAGTTGATTGTTTTGAATCCAATTAAAACATAATTAATTATAGATTTGTATAATACATTTACATATTTCTTTAAAATATTTATATATACTTATATAAAATTATATAGATACATCATATCATAGCATTTGATGGTTTTCGTGACTGAACTTCATACAGTCAAAGTTCTAGAAGTGTTATAGACTGATTAATCTTTATTTAATAAAGGAATGATGGACTATTATTCCTCTTTACTTATTTAAGTGGTTCTTGCCATAACATGGATTAGAACAGTAGTTGAATAGAGTGATTCACTGTATACAAATGTGTACCAACTCTTACTCCACACAACACAACTGATTGTTTCAAATACATTAAAATGGCAAAACATTCCACAAATTAACTCTTGACAAGGCAAACCTGTTAATTAAAAAGCATTCCAGGTGACTACCTCATGATGCTGATTCAGAGAATGCCAAGAGAGAATGGCAAGAGTGTGCAAAGCTGTCATCAAAGAAAGAAAAAGAAGAATGAAAAAAAAATCCAAACTATAAAACATATTTTGGTTTAACATTTAAAAAAAAAATACTGAATGAGAAGGTGTGTCTCAGTATTGGAGGCAAGGTGGCTTAGTGTAGCACTGCCGCCTCACAGCAAGAAGGTCCTGGGTTTGATCTCCAGCTCTTGGCTTGCTTAAGTTTGTATTAATAACAATTAGTTATTATTAAGACATGTAATTATTATTACATTAATTATTGTTATTAATTATTATTAATATTTCCAATCCTAATGTTTAATATATTTTGTAAAATTATGTGTTCCAATTATTCAGTCACACAAAATGAACAGAATTTTTGAAAAGACAGACAGACAAGTCAGTGTCACTGCAGTGCTGAGAATGATCCACCACCTAAATAATACCTGTTCTGTGGTGGTCCTGTGGGGGTCCTGACCATTAAAGAACAGGGTGAAAGCAGGCTAAAAAATATGTAGAGAAACAGATGGACTACAGTCAGTAATTGCAGATTTTCAAAGTGCTTCTATATGGTAAGTGGAGCTGATAAAATGGACAGTAAGTGTAGGTGGTTTTAATATTATGGCTGATAAGTGTAATTCCGTATGTGTTCCTTCATAGTTTTAACATAAAATATAAATAGTATACACATGTAATCTGAGCATCCAAGCAAATCTCCTCTAAACAAAGTGACAGTTTCTACCTGAGCTTGGCAAGAAATCACTGTTCAATGTTTTTATAAAACTCATTTCTACCTTTAATTTCTGTTTAATCCTTCAAATTCTTTACATGCCATTTTGTTTTTTCTTTTCAGCTTGGTTTGTTTAATTGTTTTATTTCTAATTAAATAAGCATGCGTGTTTTTAAGGGCATTTGGAATTGGCAGACACTCTCATTGTTTCTGTAAAGTTAAAAAGACTAACACTAACATCGCAGACAATCCTTTTACGTACATTTGGGTGTGGTGGGTTAAATATGACATCAAATGACATAATTTGATGACAAATTGCAGAAAGATGCACCAAATACTACATGACTATCCTGGCCTACTATTTTAGCTTTCCGAGTTCATCTTTAACCTTGTAATGACTCATTTATTCATACTTTTTTTTTTTTTTACAGTTTGCTCACAGTTGCAAAGCAGGTGATTGTAAGTTTTGCATGTTCTTCTTGTGTCCTCAAGTTACCCAATGTGTCATTGTGCCACCCTTATCAAATTATTATTAAATTTAAACGAGTCAAAGAAAACACACCTGTCTAAAACAGATGATTTAACCAACAGATACAAAACACGAGACAAAGCATTCGTCTTTCATCATTCTATAAATAATTTGACTTCTGATTCATTCTGACACATTAGATTCTTCATTTGACACCACCGGACTGCTGAGCACAAGGTAAGATTCCAACAAGAGTTTTTACACAATATAATATATGAATATATTGTTATTAGAATATGAACATACATCAAATTATTTTTAAACAATTATTCATGTCTTTAGTAAATAAAAGAGTTTGTTCCCGTTCATTGATGGCAGCAGTGGCAGTAAGACATGGAAAACTGATGAACTTGACTCAATATCATTTGTTAGTAATAAAAAAGACTAAAAATAACTATGTAACTATACAAGACAATATTAAACTTTAACCTCCTGAGACCCAGAACAAAAAAGGTTTTAGTATTTAGGATTTTTTTTTGGATAATTTAAATATTGTGGTTGAAAGAAACATAATTCAACAATTAATTTTTCAAAAATGTTATTTATTTGTTTTTTTTTATCATCTGTCCTTTGTAGTGGACATCGGGTCTTGTTTGAACAAAAAATTTAATGTTATAATGTAATGATATTGTATTTATTTTAGTATAGATTTCAATTAAAATGTCATTTGATTTCACCTACATTAAAACAGTTTGATAAAGGAAACACACCTGAACCCTGAAACACTGAAAAGAAAACAAAAACATCTCAGAGTGGAACTTTTTTCTTTAAACTGCATTCACCTAAATAGTCACCTAAAAATCCCATCACACAGCATTTACAGCATCACACATGGTATAACATGAAGCAGTATTTTGTCTTTGAAACACACAAAAACATGTGACATTTAATACATTCAGCAGTTTTGGCAAATGCCGTGCCCCATATTTTTTGACCTCGTCATTGGGTTGAGGTTCAACACGCCTCCTCTTCTTCCAGCTCTACAGTCTGGCCCTCCTCTTCCTCATCTTCTGACAGCTCTTAATCTGACTCTTCTTCATAAATTCTTGATCAAATCCTCTCTACCTCACTCAGCCCTATGCTTTCGTGTATTGAAATAGGCTAAAAATAGGGGGTCTCATATAGATGAAACATAATTTTAGCAAAAAACTGAAATTATTCTACTAAAAAATATAAAATATATTATAACCACATCAAGATGTCTCTGGAGCTTTTAAAGAAAAAAAACAGCCACAAAACATTAAACCATTTTTTAAATCATAATTAAATAGAGTAGAAAAAAATCTCTTCTCTAGAACATGAGCTGATTCTGTCTTGCTAAAACAAGCAGGCATGTTCCTGAAACAGATGTTTCTTGATGGCAGCATATTTTACTTCAAAGTAAGTATTTATAATGGAACTTTCACAAATGTGCAAGTTTATTCATGACATTGACACTGTTACACCCATATGCTGACTTTTGTATTTTACATGAGTAACAATCAAGATCGTCCTTTTTGGCCTTGGATTATTTTCAAAAAGGAACAAGTCCGACAATAGCATGTTTCCACATTGCGTCAGTCTATCTTAGAAAGTCCAATGTAAAAAGCTTCCATTTTACAGGAGCTTGAATTTTAAATACAGTATAAAAATTCACATGCATTTACCAGGTTTTCCAGAAACATGCAGAGAGAAATGAAAGTTCATGAAAAATTTTTGAAAATGTATTTATAGCCTCTCAGGTGGCACAGCCATAAAGTACGCTAGCACACCAGAGTTGGGTTTTCGAATACATCATATTGAATCTCAGCTCTGCCTTCCGGCTGGGCTGGACGGCTGCATGAACAACGATTGGCTGTTGTTCACAGGGTTAGGAGCTAGTCAAATCATGGGTCCCCATACCTGGTGCAATTGCGACCCCTGCTGGCTGATTAATGGCACAGGGCTGAGGAATAATGCTGATCGAAGTGTGACTCTCCATGCACAATGCCGATCGGTAAATATGAACTCGACTCATGCAGGTAAAAAATGCAGTCTGTACTGACTGTACGTGTCGGAGGGGGCGTGTGTCAGTTGAGAAGCATCCTCGGTCAGCGGTGGAGGGTCTGAATTTTTGTATGTTATGGACTATAGATGGTCAAACCAACTTTTAAAAATATAAGATGTTATTTTAAAATGTCTTTTGGCAATTATGTGGTGTACTCAGTTACTAAATAAACGTCATTATAAAAAGAAAACTGTAAAAACAAGAATCCGTGATTTGGTCATTCTCTTAAACCTGATATCTGATACACTTTCAGTTTAGTGTGTGTACATTTTGAAATGAGAGGATTTAAACCATTTAACAGAAATTGCAACATGATATTTATTGTATGCAACACATAACACATGTATATAGTTCTGTATACATAGTATATAAATAGTACTATACATTTGATTAAAAAATATAAAATATAAATATACATTTTGACTGAGATTTTAACAAATTTTAATATTAACTGGGATATACACTCACTGACCACTTTTACCACTAGGTGTACCTAAATTGTGAAAGTACCAGATAGGTGTACCTAAATAAGTTGTTGGTCAGTGTATATTAAAATAAGATATACTGTGGGTATTTTATTATTTCCTGTCTCACATTTAAACATAACAAAAAAATAAAAATAAATAAAAAATGTCTCATGAAAAATTTCGCATTTTATATTTGCAGAAATTCAGCATCAAATAAAGATGTCGCAAGAAGGCAGTTTCAATTTTGTCTCCTGGAATACACGTGGTCTTAAAAAACCCAATAAGTTTCCAAAAAAGTTTTCAAAGGTATTAAAGAAGCTCAAACAGATTGAAACAGACATTGCTTTTATACAAGAGACACAAAGTTTTGCACAAAGTTGGAAGATGTTGAAAGGTAGACGATCATCTACACTGTACACAGCTCTAAAAGTAAAGGAGTTGCAATATTAATAAAATTGACACTGTACCATTCGAGTACATTTGCCATGATGAAGATTACAGTGGAGGTTACATTGTACTTTTCTGCCGTCTGTATGGTGAATTGTACACTCTTGTTAACGTGTACAAACATAAGAAGGACAGAAACATCTTGGAACGATTGAAAGAATATTTGCTGGAAACACAGAAGGGAGTGCTAGTAGTTGGAGGCGATTTTAACACAGTGTTGCATCCCAGCTTTGATCGAATACCTCCGACTTCTTACATAAAGAATTATCATTTAAAAACAATTTTAGATGACTTCACTGCACCTCTCAATCTCAGAGACACCTGGTCATACCGCCACCCCACTGCTGACGATTATACACGTGAACCTGAAAAATTATCTAGGTTAGATATGTTTTTTATGCATGAAGACAGAATGCATCTGGTGAATGACAGCAAAATAGAGACCAGTGAAATTTCTGATCATGATCCTCTTATTCTAAAACTTAGAGTTCAGAAGCAGCAGTCTGCTTCACCAGTGCAAGAATTTAGATTCAAACATGACAGAAGACTGGGAAAGATTAATGAAGCAGAAATAGTAAGAGCCATTAAGTCTTTATCTGACCCAAGTACAGAAGGACCTGTGGATTCCTATAAAAGGGAAATGAGGCCATTAACAGAGTGCTTAAAGAAAATTTACAATCATAGGTTAGAAAACAATCCAATAGCTCAAGATTTTAGAAGGTCAGCTTGTTCAGTACATAGACACAATTTTAAGGTGGACCACACTGTAAAAAATGTGACTAATGGTTACTTAAAAAAATTATGGCAACAAAGTGACACGTAATATAATTGAGTAGATTTTAATTTCTTAAGCTTTAAGTAAAATCTACTGAATAAGTTAACTAAAATTAGACAAAAAAATTAAGTAGATGTTAGTAAAAGAAACAGGTAAAATGTGTTGAATTCAGCAATAGAATGGCATGTTTGAGTTAATGTAGCTCAAAAATATTTAGTAAATATAAATCAATTTCACAAGGAAGGTGTATAAACATTTAGTAAGATTCTGAGAAAAATGTATTTAGATTTACTCAAATATTTAGGAGAAATTAATTTAAATATACTAAATATCTAGAAAAACTGATCTATGTTTGATCATTTATATAGTAAAATTTGATTTATATTTATTAATATACTGAGTTAAATTTAATTAAGTTTATTAAATGTCTGGATAAAGATGTTTTGGATTCATTAAATTAAATAATTATTTAAACCCATAATTACATAATTTTTAACCAAGTTTTAATTGGTATCACATGACTAAATGTTTTCACTAACTTTATACCCAATAATATCTCTTCTTTGTGGCAAGATTTACTTATTTTATAACAGATTGCCATGCATAAAACGAATCTTTTTCAAGTGACAATATATTAGTCATCCATGTTAATAAAGGAAAGACTACATACAGTATATGCTCTTTTGTGATAAAAAAAAGAGAGTAAAAAGTGCCAGAACTGTATGAAGAACCTACGTTCTCTGTCCATCAACTACTGGCATTACAGACACACTGGGGCATTTAATAACAACAATGACAAATGCAAAACTTTTTCTATTTTCATATGAACACTTTTATTTATTACATGCACCAACAAACATGGCAATGTGTTCTTCTAAAAGACAAGTGCAACTACACCGATCAGTCATAACATTAAAACCACCTCCTTGTTTCTACACTCACTGTCCATTTTATCAGCTCCACTTACCACCACAAAGCAGGTATTATTTAGGTGGTGGATGATTCTCAGCACTGAAGGGACACTGACATGGTGGTGGTGTGTTAGTGTGTGTTGTGCTGGTATGAGTGGATAATAACACCTGCTCTGTGGGGGTCCTGACCATTGAATAACAGGGTAAAAGCAGGCTGAAAAAGTATGTAGAGAAACAGATGGACTACAGTCAGTTATTGTAGAACTACAAAGTGCTTTTATATGGTAAGTGGAGCTGATAAAATGGACATCATTCAAAGAACCATTTAAAGCACCTTTATTTTTAAAATACACAGCACTTGGAAAACTAAGTATAACCCAAAATCTGAAAAAAGTTGGGACAGTGTAAAAAATGCAAATAAAATAAAAACACAGTGTTCATTACATTTACCTTGACTTTTTTTTTTATTGCAGACAGTTTAAACCCAAGATATTTTATGTTGTATCTGCTCAACTTCATTTCATTTGTTAATAAACCTTCCTTTCTGCATTTCAGGCAGCAAAACACATTGCAGAAAAAGTTAGGACGGGGCAATTTAAGGTCTTGTCCTGACCTGTCCCCAATAGAGAATGTGTGGAGGATTTTGAAACAAAAAAAAAATGTGACAACGACGACCCTGTACTGTTGCACATAAGACGTGTTTGCATGAAGAATGAGACAAAATAAATCACTTGGTCTCCTCGGTGCCAAAACGTCTTTTAAGTGGTGAAAAGGAACGGCAACATTACAAAGTGGTGAATGCTTTACTGTCCCAACTTTTTTTGGAATGTGTTGCAGGTCTGAAATGCAGGAATGGATGTTTATTAATAAATGAAATAAAGTTGAGCAGATAAAACATGAAATATCTCAGCTTTATCCTGTCTGACATCAAATAAAAGTCAAAGTAAATGTAAAAAACTATTTATTTTCTATGCTGTGCCAACTTTTTCTGATTATGGGTTGTATGATTATTTGGACAAAAAAATCTGTGATTAACTAAACAACTGCCCATAAACAAAACTTTAAAGCGACTTAATAGTTCCCTTGTACACTGATTAGCCATAACAATAAAACCACCTCTGTGTTTCTACACTCACTGTCCATTTTATCAGCTCCACTTACCATATAGAAGTACTTTGTAGTTCTACAATTACTGACTGTAGTCTATCTGTTTCTCTACATGCTTTGTTACCCCCTTTCATGCTGTTCTTTGCCACAGGACCACCACAGAGCAGGTTTTATTTAGGTGGTGGATGATTCTCAGCACTGCAGTGACACTGACATGGTGGTGGTGTGTTAGTGTGTGTTGTGCTGGTATGAGTGGCTCAGACACAGCAGCACTGATGGGAGTTTTTAAATACCATGTCCACTCACTGTCCACTCTATTAGACACTCCTACCTAGTTGGTCCACCTTGTAGATGTAGTCAGAGAGACAATCGCTCATCTATTGCTGCTGTTTGAGTTCATCAGTGGTCACAGGACGCTGCCCACAGGGCGCTAGTTTTTGGTTGGTGGACTATTCTCAGTCCAGCAGTGACAGTGAGGTGTTTAAAAACTCCAGCAGCGCTGCTGTGTCTGATCCACTCATACCAGCACAACACACACAAACACACCACCACCATGTCAGTGTCACTGCAGTGCTGAGAATCATCCACCACCTAAATAATACCTGCTCTGTGGTGGTCCTGACCATTAAAGAACAGCATGAAAGGGGGCTAACAAAGCATGTAGACAAACAGATGAAATGAAAATGAAATGAATGAAATGAGATGAACTACAGTCAGTAATTGTAGAAGTACAAAGTGCTTCTATAAGGTGGAGCTGATAAAATTGACAGTGAGTGTAAAAAAAAGGAGGTGGTTTTAATATGTTATGGCTGATCAGTGTACTTTATGGGACACTGAAGTTGTGAAGAGGGAAAAATTGTCCTTTTTTTTTTGTTAAACCAGGAGTTTATTCTTGAGGCTATTCACTTTTGGAGACAGCTTGGTACAATCCAGCTCAAGAAGGAGTTTCTGGAAGACTTCAAATGTGTACCGAAGCTCTTTGGGATAAGCAAGATCCACTGCATATGTCAGCCCCACAAGCATAGAGCACGCCCTTGCAAAATTACCCAGTGCAGGAAGAACTTTCACTCCTTCTACGACAACACCAATGTCCTCAGGTCCCTCTGACATTTCATTCTTGATTTTGTAGATTTTCATCTTTTCTACAGCAAGGTTGTGTGACACACTGGCTCCATCACCGTCCTGAAACAGCAAGAATGAAAACATAATGTACCACAGACTGTAAAGACAAATAGGGTTTGGACTATGAAACTGTTTGAACAATAACATGCATATTTGTTGTGGTAAAATAAAAAAAATCTTTAAGGGAAAACAAAAACAGATTTTAAACACAAACAGTACAGGAATTACACAGAAAAAAATAGTAGCAGTAGTGGAAGAAGTTTGGAACAATCAGGACTCTTCTTAGAGCTGGCCGCCCCATCAACCTAAGCAATCAGGGAGACAGGTCTTGACAAGATAAGAAGACATTTTTTGCAGCCTTTACCAGATCTGTGCATCCACACTTTATTTTAGCAAAAGGCCTCAACATAACAAAATGTGAATAAAGTAAAAGAGTCTGAAGACTTTCCAAATGCATTGTAGTTATGACTGATTTCGTAATTTGACCTTCCCAAGACACATTAGGTAGGTTAAGGAAAGGTGAAATAGAGATCACCTTTTTAGCATGTGCTTCAACTTACATTATACTCTTTTAAAAGGTGATCTATAGACTCCCCAAGATAGACCATCAAACATCGAATGACAACTTCTCTTGACATGTCGATGCTAGGATTGCTTGGAGCCTGAAATTACAAAACAACAAAAACAACAAAAAGTTTAATGTGAAGTGACCTTCATGTAACACATCAACAATAAATCTACTTAATGTAAATAATGCATCAGCAGCACATCCTCAAGATACTTACCGGAATGTGTTCAGCTACTGCACTATTGCTACTTCACTAATGTGCTGTTGATGGGTTACTGATACTCTCTTTAGAGCTTATTACTCATCTACAAAGAACCACTTAAAATAAAGTGTACCCACACATATGATTGTGTTTAACTGGATGTACCAGTTACAGTGGATTTCTGTACCCGATGTACAGATGTACAGTGGATTTCTGAGCTCCAAAACTCAAAACAATTTTTTTACCAGTCCAAATCAATTTAGTTCTTATGTAAGTTTGTCAAATAAGATGTTTATTAGGATTTTAACGTCATGTTTTACACTTTGGTTACATTCATGACAGGAACGGTAGTTACTCATTACACAAGGTTCATCAGTTCACAAGATTATATTCAACACATTCGTGGACAATTTAGCGTCTCCAATTCACCTCACTTGCACGTCTTTGAACTGTGGGAGGAAACTGGAGCACCCAGAGAAAACCCATGCGGACACAGGGAGAACATTCAAACTCCACACAGAAGTTTCAGAACAGTCATTACAGAATACCTTGAGTAGAATAGCCTTCAACCTATACCCCATGGTTCCACCCTTGGAATGAAAAATGGCCAAAAGCCTGGGAGTGTATTCATCCAGCTTGGACATGAACTTTGATTCAAGGTGCACCATTGTAATTCGGTGAAACTCATCCTGGAGCTGAAAGAGAAATATTGGAAAAAGTTAAAAAGCCTCAAAAGTTACAAGCATACATACTGTTTATTTGTTTTATGAATGAGACATTCATTTGATTGCATTTGTACTTATATGTTTGCTTATTGTGTACATTCCTTTATCTTAAAAAAAAGGTGCTCCAAATAGTTATTTGAGAACCATAGAAGAACCACTTATGAGTTTGTAACAAAGATGCATGTGAAGAACCTTCACCTGATATTTCTTTACCAGTATAAAGGTTTTCCATACTCACACATCTCATTTACAAACATGGCTCTTTATTAAATCAAAAGTGGCTCTTTCATGGAACTGTTTAAAAACATTTTGAAGCACTTTTATTTTCACAGTGTATGTGAAACCAGTAGTGGACCATGAATATATCTCATCAGCATGCACTTGTAACTCACATGAGACGGCTCAAAAAGAGCAGGCCATCTGGCTTTGATGTCCTCTATGCTGGGCGATAAGTTGATGATTTCATATCTTCGATGTGCAAATGTTTGGGCCATTTTTTCCTTTATTAATCTGTGGTTGTCCCTTTTCATAACTTCAGTGAGCAATTGAATCCTCTCTTGTTCTTGACTTTTTTCATCTTCTCCAGCTGGGTATGGAGGGAGATAGTTGATCTCTGCTTTTCTGGGCTTTTTCACATTCTTTGCAGTCTTCTGGTCAGCAGGCCTCTTGCATTTCACTGCATTGCAAATCACCTCAGGAACACCAAAGCCTCTAAGTTTGGTGCGATAATGTGCCATCTTGTATTTGAGGCTTTGTTGCCAGCCATAATAACCTGAGAAGGAGCCAGGTTCCTTAAGACAAGGGTATTTCTTCACAAGTGCCTCAACAACATCACTTATCTGTGCACTTGATGGATAGGCTGTATATGTGTATATTGTTTCAGCCAACTTTTCAAGTATGTCTGCTTTAACTTTTGAGGTAGTCAGAAGAGTAGCATTCTTCTTGTAGTCTTCATTGGCTCTCTCAAGGTACATCTCAGTTTCGTATGCAAACTGTGGAATGGGGAACTGCTTTGGCCATGGCTGACATCGTTCTGTGGTACTTCGCCTAGGCAGAATAATGGTGTCATGGGAGGAAGCTGATCCAGCAGATGACTCTGAATTCTCTGAACTCTGATGCTGCTGTCTCTGAATAAGATGCAGAGTCACAGTCAGTGGACTGCTGACCAAAGGAACTGTCTAAACTTTCATCTACTGGAAGCAGGTTAAGAAGAATTGGGGCAGTGCAAACAACCTTGATGGTGTCTAAGTGTTTAATTTGATCACTCTTGGTAAGAGTAAAGTAATCTTCAAATTCTGAATCCAGATATTGAAGACTGAACTCTCAAAAATCTCAAAGGTCTCCTTAATAACAGTTTGCAGCTCCTCTACAGTGTGTGGGATTCCCGATGGAAGTACCAACTTCTCAATTCGGTCATTGATCATTACTCTGAGCTTTGCCTCCATGTTGGTGAGCCTAAAAAAATAAAATGTTGGCCCAGGTTAAGCAATTTCAAGGCAATGCTACCTAATACTAACTCGGTGTATGTTTAATGAGTATAAATGTATCTGATGTCCAACATCAGTGGTTAAAATAAGATAAACATGAATACCATCATTCTAATCATGAAACTGCTAAGTTAAATAAATTAAAAAAACTGTAATGTTGTATTAAAAAAAAGGGCTGCAATGTAAATGTTATTTCAGTTACCTAAAATGCACAACAAATGTGATGTTTCAGTGTAACGAATCGTTTTCCTCCCACACTGTCGCTGAGTTTCTGTTGCTCCAAAAGAGTCATTTTGCCAGAGTTCTCCAGTTGAAAAGATCTTAGATGCTCTTTGTACCAAGCAGCAAGTAACTTTACAATGAAATGTACACAGTGGTCCAAAATGGCTATCTGAATAATCTCAGCAAAGTCAGGCAGTCCACCAGTAGAGCCATAAGACAAGATCATCCCAGCAGTGTACCTTGTCCCATAGTAGGTGACAGCATTGGCTAACTGCACACTTGACAGAAGTGGTGATGTTTTTCTTAAGGCTTCCTGTATGTCTGAATGCAGCATATCCAAAGGCATTACAGAAATTTTTGAGACACACAAGTCCGACTTTTCCACATCTGTATGCATTTGAAATGCTATCATCATCATCTGATGTCTTGTAGCAAGGGTCAACAACACATTTCTGAAATTGTTGGTGTGCCTCACAACTTGCTTAAAAAATCTGTGTTTCCCTTCGAATCGCATTGTCCATACACCAACCAGAGGCCCATATTTTTCTATTAGTGCAGGATAGTGTTCCAGAAAATGATGTTTGGGTGTCATTGTCTCCTCAGGAAAGACTTGTAAGAATCGGTCACGATGTTCAGATATTTTAAAGTCAAGATACGCAATACTTTCAACAGTGTGAACCGGGGCAACCACCAACTCAACTATGTCTTTTAAAGTCAGAAGAACTTGCCAGGCAGAATCACCTTCAGGTACCCTTGAACCAACAATAAGTGGCAACAACTGTTTTAGGGCCCAATTTTCATGTGCATTTCCACCTATAGATTTACGACTAATGTAGTTTTGTGGGATTGTTTGAGGGCTGTTGGTTTTGTCAGAGTCCCTATAGGGAAAATGTGTGATTAAGTTGTTGAGTACAGTCAAAGTAAAGTACTTCTTCTTGGTAAAAAGTTGAAAACACAATGCTAGCTCCCTTGGGACTATGCCTTCAAGAAGGTCATGTAGCACATCTGGTGGGTACCCAGAGACAAAGTGAAAGTGATTTAATCTATCAGTGAATGGACATGACCGCTTTACACCAAAGTTGTGTGCTAAATTTGGATTTTCTGTCACAGTTTGCACATGCAAAGTATGGTCTTCCTTTGTCCGAGGTGGAAACACTCCAGTTCGCACTTCATGTGCCTTGTACTCTGAAGAATGTCCAAGACAAAATCTACAAATGTACTCAGTAAAACTTTCAACTAGTCCACTAATTGAATGTGCACCAAGATTATCAGCTACAACACAGTGTACAGTCCCTTTAATATTTTTACCCACACTGGAAATGAAAACTCCTTCCTGTTCTAGAGTGGCAAGATCTTTCAAGAGTGGTTCCAAAACTGCTTTGTATTCAAACTGTTTTACATCAACAGCTTTGCAAAGTAAAGCTAGGTGTATTGACGTTAATTGAGACTGTAACTTGGATGGCACATTTGCCAAAACCCAATAAATAGCTGTTATTTTGTGTTTTTTTCTTGACGTTCCAAGCGTGTTACACACTTCAAAGTCATCAACATAAAGGATTAGAGAGAATCTTGTTTCTTCTCCAGCATAGAAGTCATTTTGCTTGAAACATGTACCATCAAAAACTGACTTCATATGTTCACTATTGTTGGAATGTCTGAATAAGGCTACTTCTGCAATATCTTTGTTCTTCAAGACTGCTTGCAATGTCTCAAGAATAGGCACATATTGAAAGCTCTTGTTCGTTTGAAAATCAAGGATATATTCAACCGGATTAACACACTGGAAATGTTCCTTAAAATACCTTCTTCTCTTAAAAGCTGAACCAAGTGGACCACCTGCTCCAAGTGCTGTGCTAATAGGATTGAAGTTGCACAATTGTTCTGCCAAGTCTGTTATGATGGGCTGCTCAACGATACATTTGTTAGACCTCAAAGTTGAATCAATAATGTTTCTAACAACAGGAAAAGATGCTGAAGATGTAATGAACTGAAGATCCTCAACCAGGGCATTATTGCAGTTCACTGAGACATTATAGATGCTTTCTAGCTTCAGCAGAAGAAAGCCAATTCTTCTAAGAACTAGATAAGATGCACTTTTTACATCACCATCAAAACTAGTGCCTTCACAATCATTGGCCTCTGGTACATAGGAATGGTCAAAAGTCTGATTATAGTGGCTCTCAAACACGTCCTGCTTAAAATCACTTAAAGAATAGGACTTATGTATTCTGCTCTTGTGTTTCAGAAATGTATTGTATATATTTGTCTGAAAGCCACATCCTTCAAATACACAAAAGACAGTTTCGTGGCTCTTCAAATGATTTCCAATGTGTTTAAAATAGTCCTTCTCTGTAGAACATCGAGTATTGCAAGCTAAACACTTAAAAGTAGTAAGGATTCCCGGCCTTTCTTCAGCTGCATGGTATCTGGATAAATGTGTGCGAAGGGCACTCTGAGTTTCAAATGTGCAAGGGCAACTATCATATAGACATGGCTGGGTTTGGGGCATATTACATTAAAGGTAAGCTTACAGATCTCAAGACATACATACATACATACATAAAAAAATTACTTAATGTCAACACGATAAAATTCAAGTAAATGGAAAATAAGGTGTGGTAAATTATGTACAAACTGTGCATCACCATATCTTCATTTTGAATATGAATGAAAAAATCAGGTTGAAAATCACCAAAATCTGTTTTCTAACAAATTATCTAGATTTGAACTGTGTACAAACTTTTACACATATAATGTACATGACACCTCTATCTCTGCATATTTTGTAGTGTGTGACACATACCTGTCTGATAAACTGAGGATGAAGATTCTTCATGCACCTGGAAAAAATTGCTTTAAATCAATCAGACAGCTTCATATTTTACACTCATAATACATTTGTAGGACCTAAACAAACTCTAAAATATTACATTTGCTTGTCCACATGTACAGAATATCTGAGGACTGCATAAAACAACATATTTCCAAACCATCATTTAGGAAAATATTTTAACAATTTTGGAAAGCTCAGCAGACACAATTCAGTAAGGGAAATTAGTCAGCAACCCAAGCACCTATGTAGGCAACAAGCATATCAGCAAAATGCCAGTCGTTTTCCCTCCATGACAATAACAGCGTTTTCAAATCTTCATTTAAGGAGCTCTAAAACGCTGGGGTTTAAATGACAGGCTAAAACGAAAATGCATTAGTGTGGATGTAACCTAACACTCCTCTGTCAGTTCATTGTCCGCACCTGTGCTCTAATTTGCTGACGTTAAAGCAGCGTTTAAAAATACACACCTGTGTAATGCTCTTTAAATCTAAAACTTGGATCCATATTCCAGTTCTGGACTTTGCAATCCTTTGTAGATGTGACTTTTTCGTTTTTCTGTCGGAATTTGCTTTCAAATATTAGTTGTAGCCCATGCTGACACGAGCTTAGTGTGCATACTCAAAATGCCTGACTAAGCAATACATCATCCTGGTACTTGTTGATGAATACTACGTATTCAGACACACTACCCGCTCTAGCATTCTGCTTTCACATCATGTTTAGTATGGAAGTATGCGGTTTCAGACGCAGCCCTTGTGTCAGCATGAGCTACAACTACTAGTTGAAAGCATACTCCGACAGAAAGAAAAATCAGCTAACTGTCCTGTTGTGGTCTCATTGTACCGTGAATAGAGATATAAAACAGGAAGGCTCAGACAGCACACAACTACCAGCCAGTGTGCCACCAACTCTAACTTAACTGGCAGATTTACAATTTAATTTGTATTTAAATGTAATGAGACTAAAAACACATTTCTGCTGAAATAAACTTGAATTAAACATCATATAACATTAATAAAACACAGTGCTTGAGTGCATTTAATTCGTGAACAAGCGGAATGAATCATAATTACTCACCCCTGACAGCAAGAACGTTTAGTCCCACTGTTGTGCAGTTTACTGGCTAGCTAAAGTGCGGGAGGGGTGAAAGAAATTGGTGAAACAGAGAGAGTGAGAACTAAAAAAAAATGCAAACAATATATGATAACTTCTTTGATATAGACTTAAAGCACAGCAATGTTTACGTTTGCTGCAGTAAATGAAACTATTTGTTCCCTAAAAATAATAATAAAAAAGAAATTACCTTTGATAATAGGACTGCTGCTCCTACATGTGGTGTGCTCTCCATGCGCGCGCAAGTTTCAGCGTAAAGTGATTAAAAACCACATACCATTCTGAGTAAAATGTATCAATTTTCTACATCTTTCTGCGTCCCGATAAAAAATAATTATATACTACTCAATGGTTCACAGCTGATTTTATTTAACCAAAACTGTGTAAAATTTAACTGATAAACCATTTAAAATTGTTAAACTCAACTCAATTTAATTTCAAACTGTCTAAGGTTGTTTTTATTATGTTTAGGTTACTTATAATTATGTACTAAATATTAATTAATCCCAGTCCCACTTTTTACAGTGCATTTAATATTCTTACAAATTCTAGCAAATCGCCTCAGCATGTTCGTTACCCCTTCTCTCCCAGGAAAGATAGAGACAACCCATAAGATAATCACTGAGAAACCCCCTCAAGAAATAAAATTGTCCTTCCTGCAGCCAATAATGCTGAACCTGAAAAAGATTGATCATGCACCCCCACCAGACTTTAGCATTCTGGATTGCCTTCTTCCTACAGTCCAAAATGAATCCAGGGAAACCAGATGTTTAATGAATGACTGCCCACTCACCTATCCCATTCTCAAACTGGGTTTAAGGGAGCTGGAATATCAGGTTTCCAAAACTGAGCCTCAATGCACTACCACTGTTTGCTTTCACAGACAGGCTCTGCGCATATATGCAGACCTAGACAAACATGAATCAATTCGTACACTAATTCAGCAATTTAAAGCAGAATCAGGAATTATGCTAAATGTTCAACGAATAACAACGAATAAGGAGAAATGAACTGTATAAAGGACTGGCTGCTGCCAGTGTAATCATTCATAACCATGCATGTTAATTTCTGTGTCTACTCGGCCTATAAAAAATGAAATGTTACTTGTCCATTGTTTGTCATAAAATTCATTTAAATAAGATTTTATTAACTTTCATGGAAATGAACTTTTATGGAATAGAGATTTGTATACATTACGTACATTTGGAGAAAGTTTAACACACATAAAAAATGTAAATGTTATATAGTACTACACATATAGTATATAGTAATATACAGTATATAGCAATAATAAATACATTTTCCAAATATATATATACAGTGTATCACAAAAGTGAGTACACCCCTCACATTTCTGCAGATATTTAAGTATATCTTTTCATGGGACAACACTGACAAAATGACACTTTGACACAATGAAAAGTAGTCTGTGTGCAGCTTATATAACAGTGTAAATTTATTCCTCCCTCAAAATAACTCAATATACAGCCATTAATGTCTAAACCACCGGCAACAAAAGTGAGTACACCCCTAAGAGACTACACCCCTAAATGTCCAAATTGAGCACTGCTTGTCATTTTCCCTCCAAAATGTCATGTGATTTGTTAGTGTTACTAGGTCTCAGGTGTGCATAGGGAGCAGGTGTGTTCAATTTAGTAGTACAGCTCTCACACTCTCTCATACTGGTCACTGAAAGTTCCAACATGGCACCTCATGGCAAAGAACTCTCTGAGGATCTTAAAAGACGAATTGTTGCGCTACATGAAGATGGCCAAGGCTACAAGAAGATTGCCAACACCCTGAAACTGAGCTGCAGCACAGTGGCCAAGATCATCCAGCATTTTAAAAGAGCAGGGTCCACTCAGAACAGACCTCGCGTTGGTCGTCCAAAGAAGCTGAGTGCACGTGCTCAGCGTCACATCCAACTGCTGTCTTTGAAAGATAGGCGCAGGAGTGCTGTCAGCATTGCTGCAGAGATTGAAAAGGTGGGGGGTCAGCCTGTCAGTGCTCAGACCATACGCCGCACACTACATCAAATTGGTCTGCATTGCTGTCACCCCAGAAGGAAGCCTCTTCTGAAGTCTCTACACAAGAAAGCCCGCAAACAGTTTGCTGAAGACATGTCAACAAAGGACATGGATTACTGGAACCATGTCCTATGGTCTGATGAGACCAAGATTAATTTGTTTGGTTCAGATGGTCTCAAGCATGTGTGGCGGCAATCAGGTGAGGAGTACAAAGATAAGTGTGTCATGCCTACAGTCAAGCATGGTGGTGGGAATGCCATGGTCTGGGGCTGCATGAGTGCAGCAGGTCAAGTCAAGTCAAGTCAACTTTATTTATATAGTGCTTTTTACAATAGACATTGTCTCAAAGCAACTTTACAAAATCCAGGACCAACAGATACAAAAACCCCTGTTGAGCAAGCCGAGGGCGACTGTGGCAAGGAAAAACTCCCTGAAAATTACAGGAAGAAACCTTGTGAGGAACCAGACTCAGCAGGGCCCATCCTTCATGGGTGGCCTGGAGGATACTTTAAATAAATACACGATTTACACAAATCATACAAACACAGAATTAAATGATCTAAAAGTCATAACTGGTAATAAATAGATAAATAAACAATTAAATAATAATAGAGTTGTTATCCGCTCTAGTCTTCAATAAAGTCTGTAGTGATTTCTTGTCGTTGCAATTACTCCAGACCCGTCACATCTGACAGGAGAAGCATCGTTGTCCCGGCAGTCTCGACTTCAATCCTTAACCTCGGCGGGTGAACAGGTTTCCATCAGAATGCCCTCGGGGTAAAACAACAGAGAATGTAGTCAATAATGTACAATGCTGGTTGACAAACAGTTTTACAGAGAGTTTTAGACTCCGGCAGCCCTAATTATTACAGCATAACTAAAAGGGAGAGCGAGCAGGTAACTAGGTCATGAAGGCTTTCACAGGACATCAGCGCCCATCTCCCCACCGTCACCAAACCTGAGTGATCGGACAAGAGAGGCAGAACGACAGCAACCCAACATCCCTGATCACCACAAGTTTCTATGACCAAGAACCCCCAAGCTCTGCGCCTTTGTCTATACTAATCAAAAGCCTGAGAAAATAAATATGTTTTCAGTCTAGACTTAAACATTGAGACTGTGTCCGAATCCCGAATAGAGGCAGGAAGATTATTCCAGAGTTGTGGAGCTTTGTAGGAAAACGCTCTTCCACCAGCCGTGATCTTTTTAATTTTAGGAACTATAAGTAACCCTGCATCTTGTGAACGAAGTGGACGCGCTGGGTTGTAGTGATTAATAAGTTCACTCAGATACTGTGGAGCCAGACCATGTAGCGCTTTATAAGTTAGTAAAAGTATTTTGTAATCAATGCGAAATTTAACTGGCAGCCAGTGTAGAGATGATAGAACAGGAGTAATATGGTCAAATTTTTTAGTTCTAGTTAGCACTCGAGCTGCTGCATTTTGAACTAACTGGAGTTTGTTTAAGGATCTACCAGAGCATCCAGTTAGAAGAGCATTACAATAATCTAACCGAGAAGTTATAAACGCATGGATCAGTTTTTCGGCGTCATTAACAGATAGTATATTTCTTATTTTAGAAATGTTACGCAAATGATAGAAAGCAACTCTAGTAATATTATTAACGTGTGTATCAAATGAGAGATCTGAATCTATTGTGACACCTAAGTTTTTTACATCTGGGCTGGGAGTAACAGAGAACGTGTTTAAGTTTAGCACCAGGTTAGACAACTTGTCTCTTGCAGCTTTAGAGCCAACAAGTAAAACCTCTGTTTTATCTGAATTAAGTAAAAGAAAATTACACGACATCCAGTTTTTTATGTCGTTTACACAATCTTCTATCTTACTGATTGTGTCAGTATCATTTGGTTTGGCTGATATATACAGCTGTGTGTCATCTGCATAGCAGTGAAAGTTTATGCCATGTTTATGAATAATTTCACCTAGTGGAAGCATATAGAGTGTAAATAATAGCGGTCCCAGTACCGACCCCTGTGGAACACCATACTTTACTTTTGTAGTTTCCGAGCATTTATTATTTACATAAACGAATTGAGAGCGGTCAGTCAGATATGATTTAAACCAAGAGAGTGCGAGTCCTTTAACACCTACTGTATTTTCTAGCCTCTCCAGTAAAATGTTATGATCGACCGTATCAAACGCTGCGCTAAGATCTAATAGAACAAGAAAAGAGACACATCCATTATCAGAAGACATTAACAACTCGTTAACTACTCTAATTAATGCGGTTTCGGTACTATGATTGGGTCTAAATCCTGATTGAAATTTTTCATGAATACAATTTTCATTCAAATAAGAACATAACTGTTTGGAAACTACTTTTTCTAATATCTTAGAGACAAAAGGAAGGTTTGAAATTGGCCTATAATTAGCTAGTACATGTGGATCAAGATTAGGTTTTTTAATCAGTGGTTTAATAACAGCACTTTTAAACAATTTAGGTACATATCCAAGGCTAAGGGATGCATTGATTAATGTAAGCAGGGGCTCTACAATAGCTGGAAGTAAATCTTTAAGTAAACGAGTTGGAACAGGATCGAGTATACACGATGATGACTTCGATGATTTAATCAACACAGTTAGTTCATTTTGGGAGATTGGATTAAAGGAATTTAGTTGGATTAACTCGTTACTATTATCACCACTGTTATCACCAATGCTGCTCGGAGTGAGTCCATACTTAACATTGGCAGGTGACACACTCTGACTCTGAAGTCGTATTTTTTCTATCTTGTCATTAAAGAATTTTAAAAAATCATCGCTGGTACAGTCAGGCGATATATTAGATTCAGTTTCATTAACGTTTTTAGTTAATTTGGACACTGTCTCAAAAAGGAATCTGGGATTGTTTTTATTTTTCTCTATTAGGGATGAATAATATAAAGATTTAGCTTTTATAAGTGCATGTTTATACTCAGTTAGAGCATCTTTCCAAGCAATCTTATACACTTCTAGTGTAGTGTGACGCCACTTGCGTTCTAATTTTCGTGCTGCTTGTTTAAGTGCGCATGTGTGGTCATTGTACCAAGGAGCAAGTTTTTTCTCCCTAATCAGTTTAGTTTTGAGTGGGGCTACGTTATCTAAGGTTGTGCGCAATACAGTCTCTAGGTTTTGAGTTGCCTGATCTAGTTCTTTAGGTTCTGATGCTGGTATATTTGGTAATTCTGGTAGGCAGTTTATGAACGCTGCTGCAGTTGCAGATGTAATAGTGCGCTTACATTTAAAACGATGCGGTTGCTGTATATTATTGGACAGGGACACTTCATAAATTAGTAGAGAGTGATCAGAGATTAAGTCATTCTGTGGTACAATTTCCAGGTTGTCTATGTTTATACCATAAGTAAGTATTAAATCTAAGGTATGTTTACAGCGGTGAGTGGGTCCTGTTACATTTTGGGTGATGCCTAAAGATTCTAAAATAGAATCAAACGCAGTTTTGAGTGGATTACATTTATCCTCATAATGGATATTAAAGTCACCAACAATTAAAGCTTTCTTAGTTGATAAAACTAATTTAGAAAGAAAATCGGCAAATTCGTTAAGAAATTCTGAGTAAGGACCAGGGGGTCGATAAACAGTAACCAGCTTAAACATACTAGTTTTATCAGATGAACATTTATTGGTTATGTCAGAGATAAGAACTTCAAACGAGTTTGTTATGGGAGTTGATTTTACAGTGAGACCTATGTCCTTGTCATAAATTGCGGCTATTCCTCCACCACGACCACTAAGACGTGGCTTATGTTCATAACTGTAACCCGGAGGAGATGCTTCATTTAAACCTAGATACTCATCAGGTCTAGCCCAGGTCTCAGTTAAACAAAGTGCACTAAGACTATTATCTGTAATTATTTCATTTACAATTACTGTTTTGCATGCAAGTGACCTGATGTTTAGAAGTCCTAACTTTAGTTTAGCTTTACTAGGGTTTTCATGATGCTCATTTAGATTAATTTTAATTAAGTTATTATGACATACTTTTTGATTTTGTTTTGGCTTACACCTGCCACGGTAAACAGACACAGTCTCAATGGTTTGTGACCTAAGGATTCCGGGTGACGTCCGATGGCGACTCGCAGACAGTCGGTTAGGCCTGTTAGTCTGCTGCCTGGTCTTGGCTCTGGATAGTCATTTAACACTATCTGCCGCTACACTAACGCGGTGGTAAAGCCTGTCACCTATGCTGCAAGAAATGCGAGCAGCACCCTCCCACGTGGGGTGGACACCATCCCGCTTCAAAAGACCAGGCCTTCCCTCAAAAGTGGACCAGTTATCTACAAAATCAATGCAATTTTCTGAGCACCATTTAGACATCCAGCGGTTCAGCGACAACAACCTGCTGTAGGTTTCGCCACTGGGTCGAATCGGTAAGGGGCCAGAGCACACTACTGCCTCAGACATCGACCTAGCTAACTCACACACCTCTTTAACATTACTCTTAGTAACCTCAGACTGCCGTAAACGAACATCATTAGTGCCAACGTGGATAACAATCTTCGAAAATCTACGATTAGCATTAGCCAGCACTTTCAGGTTTGCTCTGATGTCGGGCGCCCTGGCCCCCGGAATACAGGTGACTATGGTTGCTGGTGTCTCCATGGGGGTTGCAATACGCACGTGTCGGAGCTGAGAATCTCCTATAACCAGAGCACTTACATTAACAGGCTGCTCAGCGGGTGGCTCACTGAGTGGGGAAAACCTGTTGGACACGTGCAACTGAGATGGTCGGTGCTTTGCCCTACGACTATGTCGCCGAGATGTCACCCAGTCGCCCCGCTGTGAGGGCTCTAATGCCGGAGTCTGGGGTTCTATACCTGAAATGCTGGCATTCGGGGCTGCTACAGCTGAATCTAAGTCCTCACTAGTAGTAGTCTGTTCTAAAGCCCGAATGCGCCCTTCTAACACTGAGATCTTCTCCGTCAGACTAACAACTAATCTACACTTATCACATGTAAAGTTATCACTAAACACGGAGAAGGAATAACTGAACATATTACACTCGGAACATGGATATAATGCTCCTGCTGGGGCCATAGTAACAAAGAAATATACTTAGCTTTACAAGATGAGTTGGAGATGATGTTTATGTTGGATTCACCGGCGCTTCTGCTGGTTGTCACAGAAGAACGGCTTTAATTCCGGATGAAACAGGCGATGATAAGCTGGAATACAAAAACCACCAACCAAACCAACACAAACGCGCTTCGTTCGGACAAAAGCGGCTGTAATTCTAAAGGAGAACGGTGTTATGCGCTGGTGTACTAAACAAATAAACGCGCTTCCTACGAACAGAAACGGTTATAACTCCCCACAAAACAGAGGTGTTTTAAGAGCTGAAATACAGAACACAACCAAACACAAACGCGCTTCGTGCGGACCGAAAACGGTTTTAATTCTGGATAATTAAGATGTTTATGCGCTGAAGTACAAAAACAAACAAAACCGGCTTCGTTCGGATGCCGGTAGCAGAAGTTTCCTAGTTTCCAACACAGCACGAATTTACGTTTATTAAACACAAGCGCTTTTTTACGATAAACAAAATAAAACTAAATCAACAACACACGGAAGATAAACGTATAAATTATATGTTTAAAACATACGTATATAAAAAGTTATTTAGCTAAAGGCTACAAACAAACAACTAGGCTAGCGTCTTAGCGTGCGTCAGGTGTTGGGGAGTTACATTTCATTGAGGGACACATGAACTCCAATATGTACTGTGAAATACTGAAGCAGAGCATGATCCCCTCCCTCCAGAAACTGGGTCGCAGGGCAGTGTTCCAGCATGATAATGACCCCAAACACACCTCTAAGACGACCACTGCTTTATTGAAGAGGCTGAGGGTAAAGGTGATGGACTGGCCAAGCATGTCTCCAGACCTAAACCCAATAGAACATCTTTGGGGCATCCTCAAGCGGAAGGTGGAGGAGCGCAAAGTCTCGAATATCCGCCAGCTCCGTGATGTCGTCATGGAGGAGTGGAAAAGCATTCTAGTGGCAACCTGTGAAGCTCTGGTAAACTCCATGCCCAGGAGAGTTACGGCAGTTCTGGGAAATAATGGTGGCCACACAAAATATTGACACTTCAGGAACTTTCACTATGGGGTGTACTCACTTTTGTTGCCGGTGGTTTAGACATTAATGGCTGTATATTGAGTTATTTTGAGGGAAGAATAAATTTACACTGTTATATAAGCTGCACACAGACTACTTTTCATTGTGTCAAAGTGTCATTTTGTCAGTGTTGTCCCATGAAAAGATATACTTAAATATCTGCAGAAATGTGAGGGGTGTACTCACTTTTGTGATACACTGTATATATATATATACAGTATATATATATATATAGTTGTAAATAACTTCTAAGCAACTGAAGGCCTCTCTCACATTGGCTAATGTTAATGTTCATGAGTCCACCATCAGGAGAACACTGCACAACAATGGTGTGCATGGCAGGGTTGCAAGGAGAAAGCCATGGCTCTCCAAAAAGAACATTGCTGCTCGTCTGCAGTTTGCTACAGATCACGTGGACAAGCCAGAAGGCTATTGGAAGAATGTTTTGTGGACGGATGAGACCAAAATAGAACTTTCTGGTTTAAATGATAAGCGTTATGTTTGGAGAAAGGAAAACACTGCATTCCAGCATAAGAACCTTATCCCATCTGTGAAACATGGTGGTGGTAGTATCATGGTTTGTAACACACTTCACCATTTGTTAATGAGTTACTAACGCTTATAACTGCAAAACAGGAGCCTTATATTAAAGTGTAACACACTTCACCATTTGTTAATGAGTTATTAACACTTATAACTGCAAAACAGGAGCCTTATTGTAAAGTGCAAAACACATAATTTATTTACAAACATTATTACAAACTTTAACATTTAGCTAATATAAGAAATACATTATGAAAATGCACACTGAAAAAGCTTTTTGTCCTTGAACTAATGTCCAAGTGGCCCATCTTTTGTCTTCGACTCCCAGCATTCCAAAGACCCATTTCTTCCTTCTCCGCATTTTTCCAAACCGTCCTCATGCATCCTAAAAAAAGGTGAATGATAAATTTAGTGTACACAAATTACAGAAAATATAGGAAATCTTGTTTCAAACGGTCATAATAGTAATTAGGTACATAGTGTAATTTAATTTATGAATAAATATACACAAAAGAACCCTAATGATGTCTCCAGCATTTTTTGTTATGGAATTCCCTCATATGAAAAATTAATATAACAATAGAGATTTAAAAAACATAATTCCCATAAATATTTTTAATTAATGAAGTGAACATCTACATGATATTGTTATTAATATATTTCTAGTACATGTATCCACTTCAAAATATTACACAATGTGTTTTGTCTTTTTATTTATAAATATGAACAAAAATGTATGTATTTATAAGCATGATTTATTTATTAAGATTTTAACGTCTTATTTTTCACACTTTTGGTTACAGTCATGACAGGAACGGTAGTTACTCTTTACACAAGATTACATACACACTCATGGACAATTTAGTATCTTCAGTTCACCTAACTGGCATGTTTTTAGACTGTGAAAGAAAACCAGAGCTTATTGCATCTATCCTGCAGTTTAAATAAATCATACATGTTTACAGGTGAGACAAATATATTATTTTAAAGAGTGCTTACCTGTTTGTGGGTGAATCTTAGCAGAGATTGTATGGTACCATCTGCTTCTGTAGCCGATTTAGGCGAGAAAAAAGATTTTGGCGCTAGGACGCAAAGATCCAATCACAGACGATGTTATCCAAACATCCAATCACAGGCAGATTTACTGATCCGATTATCGTCTCCTCAGGGTTTGACAGCTGATTAAAGAAGAGTTATGGATGATGTAAATGAAAAAGAATCGTGTTCCTCTGCTGCCAGTTTCAAAGGCTTCAACAGATGAGCGAGAAAGTAAGTTTTACGTTGTTTTTACGTCTATTTATCAGCTAATTCAACTATTCAGATAATCTAACGTTACCTCACCTTACATGGCTGTGTAGCATCCAGCTTGCAAATTAGTTTAATTGTAAATCAGTGCATGTACATAGTCAACCGAAACATAGTCAAAACTAATAATATGTAACAAGTGTATATACATGCAGTAATAATTACAGTTTAATTTAGGTTACCTGATAATACTCCACATTTTTTAGCATAGATCTGTTAAAAAATAAGTTATATATGTATGCATTTATGATTACAGAATGAGTTAAATTGTCAAAACGAATCATTTTTACCATATACCTGGTTCAAACTTGGTGTTCACACCTGTCAGACACTATAGAAGAGAATCAGTTCGAATGAAAGATATATTTTGAGCTTCAATCAAGATACAGGCCCAATATTGTTGTATATCACAAAGAATCACGATGAAAACTATACAATTAAATACAATGCATTTAAACAAAATCTAAACTGAAAAAAAATCTAAAACATACAAATTGAAAGCATATTATTATTACTACTATTATTGTTGTTTTTGAACCATGAAACCTTCGAAGAACCTTTTGCATGACAAAGGGTTTCTATATAGTACCAAGAGTTCTTCTATTGGTACAAGCTTGACATCATAACAATAGGAGTTGCATTTACAATTGCTACCGATTATGTTTCTTTTTAATTCAAGTCTAATTTATTTATATAGCTATATATGTACAGTACCAGTCAAAAGTTTGGACACACATTCTCATTCCTGTGGTTTTTCTTGATTTTTTTATTTTATTTCCTACATTGTAGATTAATACTAAAGACATGAAGGAACACGTATGGAATTATGTAGTAAACAAAAAAAGTGTTAAACAAACCAGAATATGTTTTATATTTTAGATTCTTCAAAGTAGCCATCTTTTGCTTTAATGACAGATTTGCACACTCTTTGAAATTTTCTCAACCAGCTTTATTAGGTGTCCACCTGGAATGGTTTTCAATGAATGTTTGTGCCTTGTCTAGAGTGAATTTCTAGAATTTGTTGCTTTTTTAATGTGTTTGAGACCATCAGTTGGGTTGTGCAGAGGTAGAGTTGGTAAGATATAAAACATATTCTGGTTTGTTTAACACTTTTTGGTTCACTACATAATTCTTCATAGTTTAGATGTCTTCAGTATTAATCTACAATGTAGAAAATAAAAATAATCAAGAAAAAACATTGAAGAAAAGGTGTGTCCAAACTTTTGACTGGTACTGTATATATATATATATATATATTGTATTTTTGTATTGCTAAAATCTTGAGAATGGATTGATTCTGGAATTTTTTTGTTCAGTTTAAATTAGGGTTTCTGAGTCAGAACTGATTCTGAATTGAGAACTGATTTTGGCTTAATTAATACATGATATCGAATTAGACAGTAGATGTTCTGTCATTCTAATTGTTATTACTCTTGTTTTTTTTTTTAAGGCTCAGCCTCTGATATAACCCATACTGCAACAGTGCTTAACAAGGAGAAACAAGAAGTGAAGTGTCTGAAGAAGTTGGAATGCCAGAAGAAGAGTACTCGAATGGTCATCCTGGCTTGGCTCTTGTCATACTGATGGGCCACTTGGACATTTGTTCAAAGACAAAAAGCTTTTTCAGTGTGCATTTTTAGATTGTATTTCTTATATTAGCTAAATGTTATTGTTTGTAATAATGTTTGTAAATAAATTATGTGTTTTGCACTTTACAATAAGGCTCCTGTTTTGCAGTTATAAGTGTTAATAACTCATTAACAAATGGTGAAGTGTATTACACTTTAAAATAAGGCTCCTGTTTTGCAGTTATAAGCGTTAGTAACTCATTAACAAATGGTGAAGTGTGTTACACTTTAAAATAAGGCTCCTGTTTTGCAGTTATAAGTGTTAATAACTCATTAACAAACGGTGAAGTGTGTTACACTTTAAAATAAGGCTCCTGTTTTGCAGTTATAAGTGTTAGTAACTCATTAACTAATGGTGAAGTGTGTTACACTTTAAAACAAGGCTCCTGTTTTGCAGTTATAAGTGTTAATAACTCATTAACAAATGGTGAAGTGTGTTACACTTTAATATAAGGCTCCTGTTTTGCAGTTATAAGTGTTAGTAACTCATTAACAAATGGTGAAGTGTGTTACACTTTAAAATAAGGCTCCTGTTTTGCAGTTATAAGTGTTAGTAACTCATTAACTAATGGTGAAGTGTGTTACACTTTAAAATAAGGCTCCTGTTTTGCAGTTATAAGTGTTAGTAACTCATTAACAAATGGTGAAGTGTGTTACACTTTAATATAAGGCTCCTGTTTTGCAGTTATAAGTGTTAATAACTCATTAACAAATGGTGAAGTGTGTTACACTTTAATATAAGGCTCCTGTTTTGCAGTTATAAGTGTTAGTAACTCATTAACAAATGGTGAAGTGTGTTACACTTTAATATAAGGCTCCTGTTTTGCAGTTATAAGTGTTAATAACTCATTAACAAATGGTGAAGTGTGTTACACTTTAATATAAGGCTCCTGTTTTGCAGTTATAAGTGTTAGTAACTCATTAACAAATGGTGAAGTGTGTTACACTTTAATATAAGGCTCCTGTTTTGCAGTTATAAGTGTTAGTAACTCATTAACAAATGGTGAAGTGTGTTACACTTTAATATAAGGCTCCTGTTTTGCAGTTATAAGTGTTAGTAACTCATTAACAAATGGTGAAGTGTGTTACACTTTAATATAAGGCTCCTGTTTTGCAGTTATAAGTGTTAATAACTCATTAACAAACGGTGAAGTGTGTTACACTTTAATATAAGGCTCCTGTTTTGCAGTTATAAGTGTTAATAACTCATTAACAAACGGTGAAGTGTGTTACACTTTAATATAAGGCTCCTGTTTTGCAGTTATAAGTGTTAATAACTCATTAACAAACGGTGAAGTGTGTTACACTTTAATATAAGGCTCCTGTTTTGCAGTTATAAGTGTTAATAACTCATTAACAAACGGTGAAGTGTGTTACACTTTAATATAAGGCTCCTGTTTTGCAGTTATAAGTGTTAATAACTCATTAACAAACGGTGAAGTGTGTTACACTTTAATATAAGGCTCCTGTTTTGCAGTTATAAGTGTTAATAACTCATTAACAAATGGTGAAGTGTGTTACACTTTAATATAAGGCTCCTGTTTTGCAGTTATAAGTGTTAATAACTCATTAACAAATGGTGAAGTGTGTTACACTTTAATATAAGGCTCCTGTTTTGCAGTTATAAGTGTTAGTAACTCATTAACAAACGGTGAAGTGTGTTACACTTTAATATAAGGCTCCTGTTTTGCAGTTATAAGTGTTAGTAACTCATTAACTAATGGTGAAGTGTGTTACACTTTAATATAAGGCTCCTGTTTTACAGTTATAAGTGTTAATAACTCATTAACAAATGGTGAAGTGTGTTACACTTTAAAATAAGTTTAAGATGGTTTAGATAGGTCACAGATATCTGAGAGTGACCTGCAGCAAACCAGAACCTGTGGCAACCATGAGGAAGATGTCAGTATGCTGAAAATGTCAAGGTAAAAATAAATATTGCTAAGACCTTAGAATGTGAATTTAGTCATTTCATATGTTGATGTTCGCTGCATTATCTTTAATGACTAAAAAAAGCATCCTGTTGGTGGTTAAATGGTTAAACATGGTGGTTAAATGGTTAAACCTATTAACATGTGATGATGCTGACAGGTTTAATGCTGACTGATAGAGAAGACAAAGCTAGATAAGTATCTGACAAGATCTGAGGTTTAACATTACAGATTGATGTGGGTTCACTATTTTGCAATGATGTAGGATCACTATTTGGCAAGTGACACTCCGGTTGCCCTTTCTATTCATGCTTTATAACAGTTTATTAATGACTTATAAGGCATTTACAACCTATTTAATAACCCTTAATAAACAGTTTATTAACCCTTTATAAACCCTTTATAAAGGTAGCCTTATTTTAAAGTGGAACCGAGAATTTTTAAAGAAAATGTCAGGACATCTGTCCATGAACTGAATCTCAAGAGAAGGTGGGTCATGCAGCAAGACAACGACCCTAAGCACACAAGTCGTTCTACCACACACTACTGAGCCTCATTTTAACTTGTCTTGAGGAATTTCCACTAAAGTTGGATCAGCCTGTAATTGGATTTTCCACTTTGATTTTGAGTATGATTCCAAATCCAGACCTCCATGGGATAATAATTTTATTTACATTGATCATTTTTATGTTATTTTGTTCTCAACGCATTCCACTATGTGATGAATAAAGATTTTCAACTGGAATATTTCATACATTGAGATCTAGGATGTGTGATTTTAGTGTTCCCTTTATTCTTTTGAGCAGTGTATATATATTTTTTAACCAAAAAAACAGAAATGTATTGGTTTGCTAATAAAACCATCATCCCACAGTAAAACTAACTGTGTGCAACATACTTCTTTTACTTCTGCCACCACTGACTGTTAATTAAACGTTAAGTTTGAACAAATCTACATGTTTATTCTATTTCTTACATAAAAATGACATTATACAACTTTATAGAACAACCTATTTATTAATAAAAGTTACTGTATGTTTTTATATTTCTAATCCTGATGTTTAATACATTTTGTAAATGTCACAAAAAAAATTTCAGAAGCGAAAACATTAAAACCACCTGTTTCTAGACTCACTGTCTATTTTATCAGCTCCACTTACCATATAGAAGCACTTGTAGTTCTACAATTACTGACTGTATGTTTCTCTACATACCTTTTTAGGACGCTGCCCATGGGGCGCTGATGGCTGGATATTTTTGCTTGGTGGACTATTCTCAGTCCAGCAGTAACAGTGAGGTGTTTAAAAACTCCAGCAGCACTGCTGTGTCTTATACACTCATACCAGCACAAAACACACTAACACACCACCACCATGTCAGTGTCACTGCAGTGCTGAGAATCATCCACCACCTAAATAATACCTACTCTGTGGTGGTGCTGTGGGGGTCCTGACCATTGAAGAACAGCATGAAAGGGGGCTAACAAAGCATACAGAGAAACAGATGGACTACAGTCAGTAATTGTAGAATTACAAAGTGCTTCTATATTGTAAGTGAAACTGATAAAATGGACAGTGAGTGTAGAAACAAGGAGGTAGTCATAATGTAATGCCTGATGGGTGTATGTAATACACATCCCCTCTGACTGTGCCTGCAGTTGTCAGTACTTCTTCGATCATATCTCTCAACAGCCACCTATCTATGTGTTGGTACCTGACTGGTCAATTGTATCCTGATTGTTTACATTTCTTTTTATTTTTTATACAATAAAATACAACAACAACTCAACCACAATAAACACCTTTGGGTCCACATACTTTCTGCCATATAGTGTACTTCTGTTCTTCTTGCCAAAAAAACTGATTTGTTTCATCTGATGAAAAACTATTTCAGAAGGCTGTTTTTAGTCAAACTGTAATGTTTGAGCAGAACGTTTTTTAAAATTGAATTCCAGTCCAACAACTGTAAATGATACATTTAAGATGCTAGGATTTAGGAAATGCCCACAAATGTTTAGGGAAATCATACATTTACATTGAGTAGGTTCCACACTAATGACTAGGTGTTCTATTCTATTCTTTTCTATTCTATTCTACCTCATGAAGCTGGTTGAGAAAATGACAAAAGTGTGAAACATATTCTGGTTTAACACTTTTTTTGTTTACCATATAATTCCGTATGTGTTCCTTCATAGTTTTGACATAAAATATAAATAGTATACACATGTAATCTGAGCATCCCAGCAAATCTCCTCTAAGCAAAGTGACAGTTTCTAAGCTTGGCAAGAAATCACTGTTCAATGTTTTTATAAAACTCATTTTGACCTTTAACGGCTTTCTAATCCTTTAAATTCTTTACATGTCATTTTTTTCTCTATTCAGCTTGGTTTGTTTAATTGTTTTATTTCTAAGTAAATAAAAATGCATGTTTTAAGGGCATTTGGAACTGGTGTACACTCTCATTGTTTCTGTAAAGTCAAAACTGGCTTTACAAGACAAACACTAACATCTCAGACAATCCTTTTACGTACATTCGGGTGTGGTGGGATATTTATGACATCAAATGACATTATTTGATGACAAATTGCAGAAAGATGCACCATATACTACATGACTATCCTGACCTTCTATTTTAGGCTTTCTGAGTTGATTTTTAATCTTGTAATGACTCACTTATTCAGACTTTCCTTTTTTTGTTTACTGTTTGCTCACAGTTGCACAGCAGGTAATGAAAGTGCTGCATGATTTCATCCTTACACTTGTGTAGCACTGATGTACAGCAGGTAATGTGAGGGCTGTGTACTCTCTGTAAGCTTTGCATGTTCTTTTGTGTCCTCAAGTTTAGTGTAAACACACCTGTCCAAAACAGATGAGTCAACCAACAGGTACACCACACGTGACAAAGCATTCGTCTTTCATCACAGATCCTATAAATAATTTGACTTCTGATTCATTCTGACACATTTGATTCTTTATTTGACACCACCGGACTGCTGAGCACAAGGTAAGATTCCAACAAGAGTTTTTACACAGTATAATATATGAAGATATTTTTATTAGAATATTAACATATCTTTCATTACATTCTTTTTAAACAATTATTCATGTACTTAGGAAAATAAAAGTTTGTTCTCAATGGTTGATGGCAGCAGTGGCAGTAAGACATGGAAAACTGAACTATTTGAGTCAGTATGAGGTGTTATTAATTCCAAGGACTGAAATAACATTTTTTTTTAGCATCAGTCATGTGATACAATTTAAATCAAATAAAAAAATATTGCACACAGAAGCAAATTATGTGTGAGCAGGACAATAAGATTTTTATGTACTATGAGGATTTCTCAAACACACACACAGACATAAGGCACATTCAAGCACTCAATACTGCCATAAATAAATGCATAGTGAAGGATTATGAATTAGATTTTTTTATTATGTATGTATAGAGTTTGTATATTGGTTTATACCATAATACATTATTCAATTATGTAATTGTATAATATATTACTGTATAATAAAATTATATTATTGTATAATTCACCATTGTAAAATAAATTAATAAATGTAATATTATTATATAACAAATACAATCTATTACTATTATTTTCTATATTACTATTATTATTGTACATTTGACATTACAATATAGAATGCCACAATGGTTAATGTGTTATCAGTTTACCATTTAGAAGGTATCCTTACCAGTTGTTTTTGTTGCCTGTGTTTGAAATCATACCGTTGCTTAATAAATGGTAAAGAGCCAAAGATACAATTCTGGGTTGTGAGATCTATACATTGTATTGTATAATTGATGTCAAAGTACAATAATTACAGTCAAAGTAAACTGTGAAGTTCAGAGTAAAACTGTTTACCAAGTTTACAGTGGAACGGTTAAATGTCATAGTAAAATAATCAATCTGATTTACAGTTTTACTATGAAATTGTTTATTATAGTAGAACTGTTAAATAATTCATGGTCAAACTGTGAAAGTTCATAGTGGAACTGTCAACAACAATACTATGAAATTTCACAGTAGAACCATGAAGTGGCCAAATTACCATCAATTCATAGTAGAACTGTAAAATAATTCACAGTTTTACAATGAAATTTCACAGTACATTTTTCCTGGGCATCTTTTTAGGTTTAGGCAAACACATCAACCAAAAATGTCCTATAATTTCTAATTTTATCATTTCTAATTTTATAATTATCTAATCATTAAGGCTACAACATGTCAGCAGTTTATGTCTTCCAAGATTTTACATTAGTTTTTACTACATTGTTCTCACAGGCACAAAACAGCATGTTATCTGATTTCGACTCATGTAGACATTGTTTAAAAGAGATTTTCAGGCAGCGTTCTAAATCACATGCTATGTCCTTCAGAGTTTGAATTGTATAAACCACTGAGTTTGTTTCCTCCCTGAAGAATCTTTGTTTACACTTACCTTTATGCAGGGTCGGAGTGGGCCCCTTTTTCAGCCCAGGAGTTTTATTCCCAAACCCGGCCCACTTTTTCCATGCAGGAGGAATTTGAATAAATAAAACAGCAGCTAGCTCTTTCAATGCCTTTTTATTGGGTATACGTTCAGGTATTATGTTGGTTAGTTAACAGAAAACACTTCACTTAAACATATTTAATTCAAATTTAAATCAGATAAAGATTTAAAAGGTAAAAAAATTTGATAAAGATGAAAACGTATTTACATTTGTACAGGAGCAATAAATTGAAATAAAAAAAAGAGGTACTTATATTGTTAGGTTTACACTAAACTCTTAAATAGCTTCATTACACACATATTTAGTAGGCTACCTACAGCATCAAAAGCCTCCTAAGCAGTGCACTGGTTTCTGTAACTTTATTAATAACGGTGTCATTGTCTATAGACATGAGAATTTCCTTCTCTGTGTACATTAACATGAAGGCCTCCAAGGGGTCCTGTTTACCTATTTCATTTGGGCTGATTTTAATGTATTTTCAGCATTCTTAATATCTGGGTACTGGGTATCATTTAGAATCTATCCATCACATCTGTTCTGTGTGCAACTTGTTACATAAAATAGTTTTTTAGTTCATTTTTATCCTCTCTACTCGTCTCTGTAGTCCTGGCCTCTCTATGCCTACTCGGTTCACCAGCAGGATCAGGCTCTGAGGCTAAAAAAAAAAAACCATTTCATAAAGGGTTAGCCTATTTTGCTGAATAACATAACATGCTTGAAGTTTTTTTTTATTTTTTATTAGCCTATATTGTGATGGTGTAAAATTGATAGTGATTTAGGTTATTTGTCTCTATTTGTTAAAATAAATTAGGCTATCGTGCTGACATCTTTCGGAATGTCTGAACAATTTAACATATATCATGTATATTCTCTACGTTATATTTTACATTACAAATAACTATCTTAGTTTAAATAACTCTGTTAGACTATCCTCTACCTGTCCCTTCAGTAGTCATGGCCTCCTCGGGATCATCAGTACAGTAGCGTCAAAAACATTCCATTAATGAGTTAGGCTGTTTAATATATTACACTTCAAATTATGTTTATTATTTTCAGCTTGAAACTGGATATTTGTGATTAATGGTGTGTATTGGGTTCTACAAAATCCACTGACTGATAGCGCTTATTCTGTTGCTATATTTACTTTTACCGGCACTCCAGAAAAGACGCCTCGTGGGCCAAACCAACTGAAACATTTGGGAGGGGAGATACCCTCAGATGGTAGAACAGATCTAATCTACTGCTGCGATGTAGGGTCTGCACTGTCAGATGAATGGAGAATGAATGAAAGAAGAAGATTAGATAAGTGACAGATAAATGTCAAAATTATTTTTCCCATCCAACCGGCCCAAACTCGAGATTGACATGAGCCGGCCCATCGGGAATCCTCCCGAATCTCCCGATTAGCCACTCCGGGCCTGCCTTTATGTCAAAATTAGACTTTATTTCTTCGGCGTGTCCACATTAGCTTGAACAACCTGTATACTGAGTGTACTATTAGAATGTGCCACTAGAGGGTATTCATGACCTATCTAGGCCTTAAGGTGAAAGCACAAGACAGAGAATCATCAACGATCTTGCTATAAATTCTACAATTCTGTTGAACTAAAATATCCCATCTGTATTTAATTTGGTTGAGAAGTTATAGCATTTCCATTATTCCAATTTACATAGTTTTTTATAGCCGTCCAATTTTTATAAATTTTTTTTGGGTGGCACAGTGGTCAACTACACTATCCCACCACCGCTGAGTTTCAGGTTTAAGATATGCCATTGTCTACCTAGACATGACTGGATTTGTCTGAGGGAAAGGTGGCCAAAGCTGGACGTTGGATTGACACCCTGTCCAGGGTATTCCTGCCTCGTATGAATTAATTGATATTGATAGAAAAAAATTAAACCATAAAATTGATCTTTTGAAAATATACTCATGGGTACATACATGTAGGTAGTAAATACATTCCAAAGTATCATTATATATTACAGTAAACAGAGCAGTATTAAAAATATTTTTTTCTGTGTTTCAACAACAACAAGTGTTAACAGGTATAATAACTAAGGTATAAATTATATATAATTATATCAAATGAACTGGAACATCAACTGAGGCATTCTTGACCAACATCAGTGCCCAGCCATACAAATTCTCTTTTGACTGAATGGGCACAAATTCCCATTAATATACTTTAAAATCTGGTCAGAAGACTTTTTGGAAAAGTGAGTGTTGGGTATAGCTGAAAAGATCACTCTATTTTAATACCATTTGTTTTTTAAATGGAATATCCAACAAGTGTGTTGTCAAGTCAAGTCAACTTTATTTATATAGCGCTTTTTACAATATACATTGTCTCAAAGCAACTTTACAAAATCCAGGACCAACAGATACAAAAACCCCTGTTGAGCAAGCCGAGGGCGACTGTGGCAAGGAAAAACTCCCTGAAAATTACAGGAAGAAACCTTGAGAGGAACCAGACTCAACAGGGCCCATCCTTCTTGGGTGGTCTGGAGGATACTTTAAATAAATACACGATTTACACAAATCATACAAACACAGAATTGAATGATCTAAAAGTCATACAGTGGTAATAAATAGATAAATAAACAATTAAATAATTAAATAATTGTCAGGTGTTCAAATACTTTTGTTCATCAAGAAATGAAACAGCCTGCACAATGTAATATACTGTATTTACCTACATAAATAATGGAAACATATGTGAGAAACTGAAGAGAAAATAAAAGTAGCTCAGAGGAAACTACTTTGCATAGACATTTGATTGTGCTGGAAAAACGTGCACTGCAACCAGTGTCTGTAAATATCTTGGAACAGATTGGTATAGGATTTGGTCTCATGTAAATGTATTTATTTGAATATCGGGATGAGACTAATGCTCTGTGAGTTGCTTTACCTTCAAAAAAGCAAAACAACAACAAGCTATTCATAAGAGTCACACTACCACAGCCTTGAACTGCAAATGTAAAATTATTATTGTAAAAAGTTACTTTATGCCATTTGTTTGGACCTATGTTTTCCAAAATAATCAGTTTCAGGTTTTGTTTAAAGGTCTCAAACAGTGTAACAAATGCTATATGGACAGCACTTGTAATTACTGAATTCAATTCATCCTGACCTCAGCCCCACTGAGCAGCTTTGGATTGAACTGGAACATCAATTGAGACCAACAACAGTACCCAGACATACTTCAAAATCTTGTGAGAAGCCTTATCAGAGGACTGATAAGACTTACTTACACTCGGTCACATCACCAGATCTCCAAAACCTCCACTGGCTTCCCTTAAAATATCGTATTCAGTATCGTATACAAAGCTCTCAGTAATCTTGCTCCTTCTTATCTCTCTGACCTTCTCCACGTTTATATTGGTGATCCAGTATTTTCCAGACTTGCTCCACACCTCTGGAACTCTCTTCCTTCGCATATTCAGCAGTCAACTCACTGTCCTCATTTTAATCCAACCTTAAAACCCACCTCTTCTGTCTTGCATAGTCTTCCTCCATCTTAACCTGTTCCAGCACACCTCTTTCACATGCTGTCATTCTGACTTTTGTATCATTGTCTCCTAGTTTGTTGTTGTTTATTTGTTTTCTGTATTATTAATCATTTTCTGTAGGTGCCTTTGGGTTGTTGAAAAGTGCTATATAAATGTGATGCATTATTATTATTATTATTATTATTATTATTATGACTGACCATTGTTATAGCTGAAAAGATCACATAGATGTCACTATATTTTAAACTCATAAGTTATTTTTAAATGGAATGCCAACAAGCTCATGGCCAGGTGTCCAAATACAGTGGTCAAGAAATTTGTACCCGTTCTCTTCACAGATGAGAACAGGTTCACACTAAGCACGTGTGACAGACATGAAAGAGTCTGGAGATGCCATGGTAAATATTGTGCTGCCTGCGACATCATCCAGCATGACTGGTTTGGTGGTGGGTCAGTAATAGTCTGGGGAGGCATATCCTTGGAGGGTCGCACAAACCTCCACGTGATAGCAAATGGTAACCTGAATGCTGTTAGGTACCGATTAAATTTAGAGCCATTGTCAGACCTTACGCTGGTGCAGTGGGTCCTGGGTTCCTCCTGGTGCAGGACAATGCCCGGCCTCATGTGGCCAGCGTGTAGGCAGTTCCTGGATGATAAAGGCATCATCCAGACTGTCCAGGAGCTCACTGATGCCCTGATCTAGGTTTGGGAGAACATCCCCCAGGACACAATTTATATCAGGAAAGGTTTTTTACTTGAATATTTCGATCATCAAGATTCAATGTGTGATTTAAGTGTTCCCTTTTTTGAGTAGTGTATATTATTATATAAATTACTTCTCACTGGTCAGTATTGTATACAAATTGGTTTCGGGAGGTCAGGGGTTAAGCTGTGCTAGTGACAAACAGGCTGTGACTAGATTTGCATATGGACATGAACATAAATGCATAAGTCACTGACCTGCATACAGTACGTATTTCCTCCACCGGTTAACTGCTGAGCACCAGGTGAGTTTCCAATAATGTAATCTATATCAACATTATTATAATATAATAAAGTATAAGTTTTATATATTATGTGTGTGTGGATTCAAATGATGGAAATAATTTCTCCAGAGTGCATGCCAATTCATAATACTGAAACTGGTCTTCGTCTTGCGACAAGAAATTAAATGCCGGATTCTTGCAGCTTTTTGGAATACTAGATTTTTTAAAACAGCCCTATATTAAAAGATAATTAAACCAATAGTTACTGTGTGTGTGACACACATGATCCATTTTTTACCAAAAGTGGATACTTTTAGTCAAATATCCTATGAATAGCTTTAATAATTTGATTCTCTGTGTGAAATTCTTATTTTTAGCCAACAGTTAAGTGATTTAAATACATTTACAGGTAATTCTGCGGTAAGAAACAAGTATTTAACCATTTTAGTGTTTGTTATATAACGTAACTTCTGTGAATTTATACACTTCAGATTTACACACATTATAATGTCTTCAAACAAGTGATAAAAGAAAACAATATATGATTATTTTAAAGTTACTCCTATTTGAACATGGAAATGTGTAGATTTTAATGTTGCAAATGAAAATACAATTTGTGTGCAAATTGAGTCAGTCCTCAATTTGCATCTTTTTAGGGTGGGACAGTAACCAGAGGTTAATTTCCCTTTTTTGTCTTTGTATGGCTGTTAATACTCCACTTACTTATTTAAGCTTTTTTTTGTAGTCATGAACTAAAACGCACGTACTAATCTTCTATACTATCTGTGTAACAATGAGCTCCTATGTGCCACGCCCCCCTCTGCCACGCCTGCCATGCTCCTTTTCTGATTGGTTCCCTGAGCCAATTAGCTCCAGCTGTCTCTCATTTGAGGGAGTATAAGACGGGAGCTAGAAGAGACCTCAGTAGAGGTTATTTTGCTTTGTGACTCTCTGTGTTGGGTTTGGATTTGTTTAGCCTTGTTCACCCTGTTTAGCCTTGCTCGCCCTGTTTAGCCTTGCTCGCCCTGTTTAGCCTTGCTCGCCCTGTTTAGCCTTGCTCGCCCTGTTTAGCCTTGCTCGCCCTGTTTAGCCTTGTTTGCCCTGTTTAGCCTTGTTCACCCTGTTTAGCCTTGTTAGCCTTGTTCGCCCTGTTTAGCCTGGCTCACCCTGTGTAGCCTTGCTCACCCTGTTTAGCCTTGTTAGCCTTGTTCGCCCTGTTTAGCCTTGTTCACCCTGTTTAGCCTTGTTAGCCTTGAGTATTCTTGTTTAGTTAGCCTTGTTTAGTCTTGTTAGCTTTGTTTAGCTGTGTTTCACCTTGTTTAGTTCTGTTTGTCCTGTGTTTTGTTATTGATAAACCTTTAGTTTTGAGTTCATCTCTGCGTGTGTGTCCGCCCTCTTTGTCTCGTCCTAGCCCGTCAAATCTGTCAAAAAATCTTCTACCTATACCTTTGTATCCTTGGACTGTTGTGTCTACAGCAATATGTTCCTATCTCTTTAGGAACATCTTAATTTGTAGTAACACAGTTTTTAAAGAGCATACTTCTACTTTCATCACAGATCATATCATTTGTTTTACAACTGACCTTATATTTCTGCCATTACCTGACTGCCAAAATTCCAGTGAGAGTATCTATATAAGGTTTTATTAGAATGTTGAAATATAATTTAACAAATTACTATGCTTTAACAAATATTGTAGAATATTGTATAATGTAGATTGGGGTTAAAGTGAATGAAGATCTGAATTCCAAACACAACGTTTATAAGGACAAAGGTAATAACAGCACAGAAAACTTACTCTTGTAAGGACGGAACTACAGTACATACTCACCCCTACTGCCCAACATTAATAGAACGCATCTGGTTTAGAACACAAAACACCAAGACCAACACAAAACCACAACCAGGTAGCATCACAGTTGTGATAAAGATCCACTGCAACGAGCCTGTGTCAGATTGAAATTATATTTAGATTCATGTACATGTATTTATTTGAATGTCAGAATTTGAATGTAATTTATTCATTTACAGTTTTTCCACATTGTATTATGTGATGGAATGATGGAAATAATTTCTCTAGAGGGCATACCAAATCATAACACTAAAACAGGTCTTAGTCTTTACAACAAGAAAAACTCAGCATCTCTGTGTGTTTATCTGTTTGTGTTTAACAAGATATTAACAAAATAAAAATGTAGGCAAACCAAGAATAAACAATAATTAAATGCCAAATTGCAGCATTCTTGCAGCATTTGGAATACCCAGATTTTCAGCATATTCAGATATAACTTTTTTCAAACAGACCTACAGTGTATCACAAAAGTGAGTACACCCCTCACATTTCTGCAGATATTTAAGTATATCTTTTCATGGGACAACACTGACAAAATGACACTTTGACACAATGGAAAGTAGTCTGTGTGCAGCTTATATAACAGTGTAAATTTATTCTTCCCTCAAAATAACTCAATATACAGCCATTGATGTCTAAACCACCGGCAACAAAAGTGAGTACACCCCTAAGAGACTACATCCCTAAATGTCCAAATTGAGCACTGCTTGTCATTTTCCCTCCAAAATGTCATGTGACTCGATAGTGTTACTAGGTCTCAGGTGTGCATAGGGAGCAGGTGTGTTCAATTTAGTAGTACAGCTCTCACACTCTCTCATACTGGTCACTAAAAGTTCCTACATGGCACCTCATGGCAAAGAACTCTCTGAGGATCTTAAAAGACAAATTGTTGCGCTACATGAAGATGGCCAAGGCTACAAGAAGATTGCCAACACACTGAAACTGAGCTGCAGCACAGTGGCCGAGATCATCCAGCGTTTTAAAAGAGCAGGGTCCACTCAGAACAGACCTCGCGTAGGTCGTCCAAAGAAGCTGAGTGCACATGCTCAGCGTCACATCCAACTGCTGTCTTTGAAAGATAGGCGCAGGAGTGCTGTCAGCATTGCTGCAGAGATTGAAAAGGTGGGGGGTCAGCCTGTCAGTGCTCAGACCATACGCTGCACACTACATCAAATTGGTCTGCATGGCTGTCACCCCAGAAGGAAGCCTCTTCTGAAGTCTCTACACAAGAAAGCCCGCAAACAGTTTGCTGAAGACATGTCAACAAAGGACATGGATTACTGGAACCATGTCCTATGGTCTGATGAGACCAAGATTAATTTGTTTGGTTCAGATGGTCTCAAGCATGTGTGGCGGCAATCAGGTGACGAGTACAAAGATAAGTGTGTCATGCCTACAGTCAAGCATGGTGGTGGGTCTGGGGCTGCATGAGTGCAGCAGGTGTTGGGGAGTTACATTTCATTGAGGGACACATTAACTCCAATATGTACTGTGAAATACTGAAGCAGAGCATGATCCCCTCCCTCTGGAAACTGGGTTGCAGGGCAGTGTTCCAGCATGATAATGACCCCAAACACACCTCTAAGACGACCACTGCTTTATTGAAGAGGCTGAGGGTAAAGGTGATGGACTGGCCAAGCATGTCTCCAGACCTAAACCCAATAGAACATCTTTGGGGCATCCTCAAGCGGAAGGTGGAGGAGCGCAAAGTCTCGAATATCCGCCAGCTCCGTGATGTCGTCATGGAGGAGTGGAAAAGCATTCCAGTGGCAACCTGTGAAGCTCTGGTAAACTCCATGCCCAGGAGAGTTAAGGCAGTTCTGGGAAATAATGGTGGCCACACAAAATATTGACACTTCAGGAATTTTCACTAAGGGGTGTACTCACTTTTGTTGCCGGTGGTTTAAACATTAATGGCTGTATATTGAGTTATTTTGAGGGAAGAATAAATTTACACTGTTATATAAGCTGCACACAGACTACTTTTCATTGTGTCAAAGTGTCATTTTGTCAGTGTTGTCCCATGAAAATTTATACTTAAATATCTGCAGAAATGTGAGGGGTTTACTCACTTTTGTGATACACTGTATATAAAAGATACCATTACTACTGTTACTATACACAAGCTACTGTAGTTCAGATTACTGAAGAAGTTAATGCTGGTTCTGATAGAAAGGTGTCAGAATACACAGTGCATCACAGTTTGTTGCTTATGGGGCTGCATAGCCGCAGACCAGTCAGGGTGCCCATGCTGACCCAACAAGTGCTGACCCGAAAGCACCAACAATGTGCATGTAATGGGCATGTGAGCATCGGAACTGGACCATGGAGCAAAGGAAGAAGGTGGTCTGGTCTGATGAATCACGTTGTCTTTTACATCACTTGGATGGCCGGGTGCGTGTGCAACGCTTACCTGGGGAACACATGGCACCAGGATGCACTATGGGAAGAAGGCAAGCCGGCGGACGCAGTGTGATGCTTTGGGCAATGTTCTGCTGGAAAACCTTGGGTCCTGCCAACAAAGCAAAAATGGTTCAGGAATGGTTTGAGGAGCACAACATTGAGTTTAAGGTGTTGACTTGGCCTCCAAATTCCCCAGATCTCAATCCATTTAAGCATCTGTGGGATGTGTTGGACAAACAAGTCACAGGAGTTACAGCCGTTAAAGGATCTGCTGCTAACATCTTGGTGCCAGATACCACAGGGCTGTTTTGGCAGCAAAAGGGGTACCAACACAATATTAGGAAATGGTCATAATGTTATGCCTGGTCCGTGTATTTAAATATTTACAGAAGGATTTTTCCGTGGTGTATTTTCTTCATAAATCAACATGTCACTGACATAGAAGTATATAAAAAGAAATATATAAAAGGTCAATACACAGCAATCTCTGTGGTTTGAAACCTGCTTTAATGCTGTAACATAATAATTAATGAAATTATTGTAACTTTAAAATGTGATTTCAGAGGCTTTTCTATCGACGATGGCTTCAAGACCAGAAGAAACCCTCAGTTTCGTCACCTGGAACACTCGTGGTCTTAAATCTAAGATGAAAAATGTGTTTAAAAAGCTCAGAAAGATTAAATGTGATGTTGTCTTTTTACAAGAAACTCACATTGGGCCAGACTGTTGCAGAGAGTTGGAAAATGATTTAGAATGGAAAGTCTACTTTACTGTAGACAGCTCTCGAAGTAAAGGAGTCGCAATACTGATAAGAAACGGTGTGCCATTTGAGTATGTATGCCATGATGAAGATTCTTGTGGACGGTACATTGTGCTCTTCTGCCGTCTGCATAAAGAGTTGTACACTCTCGTCAATGTGTACAAACACCCAGAAGACAGAACTGTTTTGAGTACATTAAAAGACTATTTGCTGGAAACAGCTGAGGGCATGCTTCTGGTTGGAGGAGATTTTAACATAGTTTTGGATCCCATCTTTGACTGAAGATCTTTGGTTGATTTTGTGTACCATTCACAATTTAGATCAGTTTTAGAGGACTTTGTTACCACATTGAATCTCAGAGACACCTGGTCATACAAACATCCGACTAGTGAGGGCTTTACTCTACTGACTCTGACTACTGACTCTACTTCTACTGGCCAAAGACAAAGTCAGTCCAGGATAGACATGTTTTTTATGCAAGAGGCCACAATGGAGCGGCTGTGTAGCTGTGAAGTAAAGAGCAACAAAATTAAAGAAAAGACTCTTTCTGATCATGATCTTCTTGTTGTACAACTCAAAGTCCAACAGTTATTTAAAAATATAAAACCACAAGTTGTCTCAATTGTGGGGGAGTCTCAGCAAAGTGGAAATCCTATCAGGAAATCAGGAAAGATTAGTGGGGCGGAAATACTAAATGCCATCAAATCTTTAACCAACTCTGATGAAACAAGACCCGATCAAAAAACAGTTCAATACTACAAAAACCATCGATGTCCAATGACAGAGGTTTTAAAACAAAAGTTCAATCAGATGCTGATTAAAATACAGGTAGATCCAGCTTTCAGACAATCTAATCAGTCAGGAGACAGACAAATCTTCAATGTGGAGTATTTAATATTCACACAAATTCTGTCAAACCGCCTCAATGTTTTCATTACCCCTTCTTTCAGGAGAATGAAAAAAGAAAATTTTGAGACCTGGCTCACTGTGATTTTTGATAAAGGCTTACAGATGGTCAATTGGTCCTTTCTAAAGGCCTGTCTCAACAATTTGAAAAAGAAACCTTCTGCTCCCTCACCAAATTTTGACATTCTGGATGACCTTCTTCCTTTAGTATCAGATACTTACATAGAACTCAGACATTTACAAAATGGCTGTCCACTCACCAAATCCATTCTCAAACTGGCTTTGAGAGAGCTAGATATGATTTTGACAACTGAAATACAGTGTACCACCACTGTTTGCTATCACAGACAAGCTCTGCTGATACATTCAACCCCAGACCTAAAATTGACAGTGAATAAGTTGAGGCAATTTGAAGTAGTATCTGGGATTGGACTAACAATAAATGAGTAGAAAACTGGTTATTGCTTTTCTCATTATTGGAGGGAATTGCATTAATTACTACTGGTCATTTTACTGTTCAGAGACAAGTAATGTTACCAAGATACCATTATAAACATGTATGTATTAGTGTGGTTGTTGGTTCCTTGTGAGCATTTACCATATTAAAATACTAGGCTCTTGTTGTAATGAGTGTTTAGCATAACTTTTAATTAGTCAGATAAGTTCCTCTATCGTTACGTATTAATCACATATACTATCAATGTTTATTTTCCTTACACTGACTGTTTCTTAAAACTGATTTTAATTAATTATCTTAAAAAGCAGATTTGTAAAGACAGGGTATAAAAAATTACAGCATGAAAAATGTAAAGCTAGCTGTATGCATTAAAATGTCACAGGTTTTAAAAGACAGAATAAATTCTGTAATGTCAAAAAATGTCAAAAATTTAGCTCTTTGGCATCAACTCCACTCGCCGTGTTTGGAGGCAGAGAAATGCCCAGTGGGGATGGTGTTCTTGGGGTCATATCCAGCATTTCTCTGCTCCCAGCTCCCTTGAGATCATTAACAAGCTCCTCCCGTGTAATTCTGGACTGACCTCACCTTTCTCAGAATCATTCTTACCCCACGAGGTGAGATCTTGCATGGAGCTCCAGAGCGAGGGCGATTGACTGTGATCTTGTATTTCTTCCATTTTCGAATTATCGCACCAACAGTGGTCTCTTTCTCACCAAGCTTCTTGCTGATGGTCTTGTAGCCCATTCCAGCCTTGTGCAGGTCTACAATCTTGTCCCTGACGTCCTTTGATAGCTCTTTGGTCTTGCCCATGGTGGTCGAGAGATTTGAATGGAAGAAACTGATTCTGTGACAGGAGTCTTTTATACAGGGGCAGGACTAATTTGTGTGCCCCATGAGCACATAACCGGTCTGTGGGGGTCAGAATTCTTGCTGGTAGGGGATCAAATACTTATTTCCCTTAATTAAATACAAATTAATTTATAACCTTTATTTAATTGTTTTTTTCTGTATTTTTTTGTTGATATTCTGTCTCTCTCTGTTAAAATAAACCTTCCATAAAAATTATAGACTGTTCAAGTCTTTGTAAGGAGGTAAACTTACAAAATCAGCAGGGGATCAAATACTTATTTTCCCCACTGTACATGTACAGCATATAAATTGTTTATTACAGTTTTATTAGTTTTTGTCTAAGTCCGCTAAGCATGGTGGTTTTCATATAGTTTAGTATATCAACAATGTAGTGATGTTTGTGGTTTTTTAATATTCTACTCTATTCTACTCTATAATACTCTATAATACTCTATAATACTCTATAATACTCTATAATACTCTATAATACTCTATAATACTATTTTGTGGCATATTAAATGAGAACAAAACTCTGTTGTGTTAATAAATTGAATGACTACATTTGAAGAGGCTGTATGTATTGTCAAATTTTTGTGTACGCACGAAAAGCAATAAAACAAAGCACAAGTCCTTACATTCAATACACTGAGTGTATTAAACATTGTAATTATTGCTGTCTACCTTTAAAAGAGTATATTTATACACAATGTATGATTATAAGAAGATAGACTTGGCTTTAAAAGTAGACCATCTTACAATTACAATGTGCAAATTAAAAAGACCTTTTTGACTGATTTGAGCAAAAAGTATAAAACCCTGTGTGTGTGTGTTTTATTTAATTGTTTTATGACACTTTCCATATCATACCTCATATCTGATGGTTAAACTAATGAATATACTATAAGGGGATGAGATATAAAATGCATGTAAAATCTATTTGGGCACAACAAAGTAAATGTATTAAACTCTGTTGTGTAATGTACTCATTAAAATTTATTTTCTCATCAGTGGTTGATAGTAGTTTCATTTTGTTCATAAAGCATTATAGCTGCTTGTCTTATTAATCGTGCTAGACATGTAGGCTTGAGTTTATTATTGCTTTTCTGATACTGTTTTATACTGTTAGTTAAGCTTATTTGCCAAAAAAAAATACCTGGATGTTATAACAAGACTAAAACTCCAAACAAGAAGCCAAACCAACTTTTTTTATGATCGTTTTTCTTAAAAAAAGAAGCAAAATTTGATTAAATTTGTTTTTTTATTGATGGCCTGATGGCCAAAAAAACAGAAATGTATTGGTTTACTAATAAAACCATCATCCCACAGTAAAACTAACTGTGTGCAACATACTTCTTTTACTTCTGCCACCAGCTGGCTGTTAAGCAAACGTTAAGTTTTAACAAATCTACATATTTATTCTATTTCTTACATAAACATGACATTATAGAACAACCTAATTATTAATAAAAGTTACTGTATGTTTTTATATTTCTAATCCTGATGTTTAATATACTTTGTAAATGTCACAAAAAATTAACAGAAGCCAAAACATTATGACCACCTCCTGGTTTCTACACTCACTGTGTATTTTATCAGCTCCACTTACCATATAGAAGCATTTTGTAGTTCTACAATTACTGACTGTATGTTTCTCTACATAACTTTTAGCCTGCCTTCACCCTGTTCTTCAATGGTCAGGACTCTCCCAGGACCACTACAGAGCAGGTATTATTTAGGTGGTGGATGATTCTCAGCACAGCAGTGACACTGACATGGTGGTGGTGTGCTAGTGTGTGTTGTGCTGGAATGAGTGGATCAGACACAGCACTGCTGCTGGAGTTTTAAAATACTGTGCCCACTCACTGTCCACTTTATTAGTCACTCCCACCTGGTTGGTTCACCTTAAAGATGTAAAGTCAGAGACGATCGCTCATCTATTGCTGCTGTTTGAGTTGGTCATCTTCTAGACCTTCATCAGTGGTCACAGAACGTACCATGGGGCGCTGTTGGCTGGATATTTTTGCTTGGTGGACTATTCTCAGTCCAGCAGTAACAGTGAGGTGTTTAAAAACTCCAGCAGCACTGCTGTCTTATCCACTCATACCAACAGAACACACACTAACACACCACCACCATGTCAGTGTCACTGCAGTGCTGAGAATGATTCACCCCCTGTTCTGTGGTGGTCCTGTGGGGGTCCTGACCAATGAAGAACAGGGTGAAAGCAGGCTAAAAAAGTATGTAGAAAAATAGATGGACTACAGTCAGTAATTGTAGAACTACAAAGTGCTTCTATATGGTAAGTGAAGCTGATAAAATGGACAGTGAGTGTAGAAACAAGGAGGTGATTTAAATGTTATACCTGATCAATGTATGTAGTACACTACAGTATTTCTTCGATCAGATCTCTCAACGGACACAGCCAACTATCAATGTGTACATACCTGACTGGTCAATCATATATTGTTTGTTTACATTTATTTTAATTTTTATACAATAAAATACAACAACAACTCAACCCCAATAAACACCTTTGGGTCCACATACTTTCTGCCATATAGTGTACTTATGTTCTTCTTGGCAAAAAACTGAAAATGTGTTTCATCTGATGACAGAACTCTATTTCAGAAGGCTGTTTTTCAGTCAAACTGTAATGTTTATGAAGAAGGGTTTTTAAATTGAATTCCAGCCTCTAAACCCATGGCATTGTAAAGCTGGTTTGGATGTAGACAACTGTAGCATCAAATGTATTCCAACAGCTTATAATTTATGACAGTCCTGCTTTTGTTGGTTGTTGGATTCCCAGCAAATGTCCTCAAAGCAGGGTGACAGTTTGGGTTTTCTATCTGAGCTTGGCAAGAGACCACTGTTCCTTGTTTTCCATCTCTTTAAATACTTTACACACGCCTTCTTTTTCTGCATTTAGCTCTAAATAAGAACTAAATAAGAATGCTGGCATTAAACATGATTTCTATAAATAGGAGAAGTGTGTATGGATTTAAAATGTTTTTGTATCACAATTACAGAAAGAATTAAAAAAACAGAACATGAGCTTAGAGATCACAGTCCAACAACTGTAAATGATACACAATCGTTTAAAGAGCATACTTACATTTAGGGTTCCCACACCCACAAATGTTTAGGGAAATCATACATTTACATTGAGTAGGTTCCACACTAATGACTACTGATCACACACATAACCATTAAGAGACCTGCACAGAATTTAGACGGCACTTGAAGATACATTCAGTTGTAGCCTATAGGTTAAGCCTTGCCACTGTTGGGCTCTTGAGCAAGGCCCTTAACCCCCAATTGCTTAGACAATATATGTACTGTCACAGTTCTGTAAGTCGCTTTGGATAAAAGTGTCTGCTAAATGCCAAAAATGTAAATGTACATTCAAACAGTTGAGTGGTTCTTGGCATAACATGGTTTAAAAAAGGAAGTAGAATATGGCTATTCACTGTATACAACTGTGTACCAACCCTTACTAATCTTTTAAATTCTTTACATGTCATTTTTTCTCTATTCAGCTTGGTTTGTTTAATTGTTGTATTTCTAACTAAATAAGCATAAGTCAAAACTGGCTTTACAAGACTAACACTAACATCGCAAACAATCCTTTTAGGTACATTCGGGTGTGGTGGGTTAAATATGACATCAATTGACATCATTTGATGACAAATTGCAGAAAGATGCACCAAATAAAACATGACTATCCTGACCTTCTATTTTAGGCTTTCTGAGTTGGTTAATTTTGTAACAACTTTTTTTTTTTTCTTTTCAGTTGCCTCACAGTAGCACAACAGGTTATGCATGTGCTTCATGCTGTTAGTGGGTTTGACACATTTTCCTTGTGTACTTGGGTGTCTTCCCACCTCACATAGGTTCAGTTCACGTCACTTAACTACATTGATATAAAATCTTTTAAATGGAACACTAATTCACAGTGAGGGTCAAATGAGTCAAAGAAAACAAACACACCTGTTCAAAACAGATGATTTAACCAACAGGTACACAACACGTGATAAACATTTACCTAAACAATATTCGTCTATTACCACAGATCCTATAAATAGTTTGACTTCTGATTCCTTCTGACACATTTGATTCTGCATTTGATTACTGACACCATCTACAAGGTAAGATTCCAACAAGAGTATTTACACTATAATAAATGTTCATATTGTTATTAAAATATACATTTTTTTTCATTATATTCTACTTTATAACAAATTATGTACTTATAATAAAATAAGTAAAATGTAGTTAAATTATACAATTTAAAAAGGTTTGTTTCTGTTGGTTGATGGCAGCAGTGGCAGTAACTGAAAAACTGAACTATTTGAGTCAATATTAGTTGTTATTAACTAAAAGACTAAAATAAAACTCTCTGTTAGCATCACTCATGTGATACAATTTAAATCAAATAAAACCATTGTGCAAAAAAAAAAACGAATTATGTATAGAAAGGACATTTATTCATTAATTCATTTATTGTCTGTTTTACCACAGTGTTATTCTGGTCAGGGTCGCAGTGGACCTGATTCATTAGGTGACAGGCAAGAAACACAGACCAGAGCAAGGACAGGAAACATAGCACAGATCAGAGCAAGGACAGGAAACATAGCACAGATCAGAGCAAGGACAGGAAACATAGCACAGATCAGAGCAAATACAGGATCACAGTCAGAAAGGAACCAGGACAGGAGCCAAGATAGGAGCCAAAACACAAGCAAAAGCATAAAGACTAGCACTTGCTTGGTGAAGATGATAAACATTGTGGCAATTATAAATGCTGTGAAACATGCTTAGTAACATGCTTAGTAAAACATGAGATATATGTGTTAATAATGACAGTTTCTGATGATGCTTATTAATTAATAGATTTAGTTTATATTAAAAATATTATTTTTGCATATTATTATGATGCAGTTAAAAAAGAAAAGTTTACTTATTGACTGGACAGTTTATTAATCCATCCAAATTAATAACTAACTAACTAACTAACTAACTGACTGACTGACTGACTGACTGACTGACTGACTGACTGACTGACTGACTGACTGACTGACTGACTGACTGACTGACTGACTGACTGACTGACTGACTGACTGACTGACTGACTGACTGACTAGTACTACCACTAATAATAACATTCATACTAATCTATTTCACATACTTTGTTCTCATCTTTTTCAGAATTTGCTTTTATTTATTGCACAATGTCTTTGATACTTTCTAAACACTGATCTTACAACCACTGTAATCAAGCTACAAGGCATTTGATTCATCTATGTATGTACATTTTTGGTTTGAAAATATGTATTTTATTTTAGTGAGTATACAGCAATTACTAGGTTTTGATTATAGCTTTTAAACATACAAATTATGTAACACTCAGTAATCATATAAATATATATATAAATATATAAATCATTTATAATTCTAGTTTCTGTATTTGCAGTGGCTCTACCATCAATAATGGCATCACAAGCAGAGAGAAAAATTTGTTTTGTCAGCTGGAACACCAACGGATTAAAAACTAAGTTGGATGTTGTGTTAAATAAGCTCAACAGGATTGGAGCTGATGTTGCCTTTTTACAAGAGACACATCTTGGGCCAGATTGTTGTCCAGAGTTACAATATGCTGGATGGGAATACTGTCGTACTGTATATGACTCTAAAGAAAAAGGAGTTGCAATACTTATAAGTCAGAAAAGTGAGAAAGAGAACTTATTTAAGTATATTTGCCATGATGAGGATTACAGTGGACGGTATATTGTACTTTTTTGTCATCTTTATGGCAAGCTGTTCACTCTGGTTAATGTGTACAAAAATGAAGACGACAAAAATGTCTTGGATGGATTGAGAGACTATTTGATGGAAACTGCTGAGGGTGTGCTCGTAGTTGGAGGGGATTTCAACACAGTTTTGCATCCCGTCTTTGATCGGAAATCTTCAGGTAAAGGTCTAAGACACACAACAGGTAGAGACAACTTAGAAGATTTCACTGCGTCTTTAAATCTTAAAGACACCTGGTCATACATCTACCCCACTGAAGAGGGTTATACATGGAATGACAAAAAGAGCTCCTCCAGGATAGACATGTTTTTTCTGCCTGAGGACATGATGGGACGGGTGTGTGAATTTAACGTGGAGAGCAACAACATTTCTGACCATCGTCCACTTGTTCTTTCACTCAGAGTTCAACAGCAGACTGAACTCAAATATCCACGTGTTGCCTCGATGTTAAAAGAGCCATTTACAATGTATTCTAGCATAAATGTGGGGAAGATTAATGGAGCTGAAATACTGAGTGCTATCAAGTCCTTGACAGACTCAGAAGAGGAAAGACCTTTTGCACTGGATGCGGCCTTCTACAAAAATCATTGCTGTGGTTTTTCAGAGTTTCTAAAAGGACCCTACAACAGCATTTTGTTTAAAAATAAGGTACCAGAAAACTTTAAGGAATGTTTTCATTTGGAAGACAGACACATCTTTAGTGTGCACTATTTGATATTTTCCCAAATTTTAGCTAAGCGCCTTAATGTGTACATTATTCCCTCTCTTAGAGGAGAGGTAGATACAGTGCTTGAAAGTCTTGGAACTGTGACCATTGATAGAAGTGACATGAAAATCAGATGGTCCTTTCTGGAAAAAAGCATTCGGAGTCTGGGAAAGATTAATCATGCCCCACCCAAACCAGACTGCAAAATTCTAAGCTACCTTCTTCCAAAAGTCCAAAGCCAAATACCAAAGAACTTAGATCTTAGATGTTTACAGAAGGGCTGTCCACTTACAAACATCATTCTCACACTGGCTCTGAGGCAGCTAGATTTAATTCTAACCACTGAAATTAAGTGCACTACCACTGTTTGCTTTCACAGACAGGCTTTGCTTATACATGAATACCCAAACAAAGAAAAGACAGAGGATACAATAAATACATTTATAGCAGAGTCTGTAATTAAGCCATTGCTCAAACCACATGCATAGTTTTAGGCTAGCCCAAATCAACCATTCCTTGGAGGATGAAACTTCAAAAGAGGTTAATTATTTCTAAAAATACATAAACACAAATAGAGCAAAATGATTTACAATGTGTCTTATTAAGTAAATTTACATATCTCATATAGTACTACTAGTTCAGAGCACTTGAAAATATTTACTAATTAATAACTGATTATGCAGAACTACCTGGGCAGCGTAACAGCACAGAAGGTAGTGCAGGTAAAGCATAGCACCATAGTCCTTGGGACCTGTGATCATAGTCAGCAAAGAGTTATACATGTTTTTAGTGTTTTCTGAGTTTCCTCCAGATACTCCAGCTTTCTATTACCTACCGAAATATGCAGAACATGGTTTGGCGGCTCCAATTTTCCCTCTAATATAACAAACGCGTCAGTGTGTGTTGTCATGCAGATGAATGTCACCATCAAATAAGTGTATTCCAGTTTTGTGCCTTTTGTTCTTGACACTAGACCCAGTGTGACTGTGATGAAGATCATATGTAGTTATCAAACTGATTACACTAGTGCATGAGTTTTATTGTCTTTTAAACGAATTTTATTGATGTACAAAGCAGATGACAAGGATGAGGCAAACTATCTATCGTGCCTCAAAATGTCAAAGTTTCAAAAACACTTTTTAGTCCAGATGAAATGATGTAAATCATGAAAGTTTCTTATTTTGTATGTTTGTGTATTATATCTAATTGATTGATTGTTTTTACAACTAATCTATATCTAATAGCTATTGTTTGTGTACTATACCAATGACACTAATAGTAAAATTGAATTTGACTTCTTTGGAATAATATGTTATTTGTCACGTCTTTCTCATTGTAAGGAAATGTGTTGTATGATGCAAAGGACTTTTACTGTCTAAGTAATTTTAATACTTTTATTAAATTTGTAAAACAGTTTTGAAGTTACATAATGTCTATTAGCTATATATTTAAATTTTAGTATACCATGAATGCAAATATATGTTTGTTATTTATTAACCTATGCAATCCATTAAACTATTGTATAGCATATATTTTAAGATAAAACAAAATATTGTCATTATTAAACATGATTTCTAAATAGGAAAAGTATGTATGGATTAAAAATATATTTTTTGTAACACAATAACACAAAGAATTAAAAACAGAACACAAGTTTAGGGATCACAGTCCAACAACTATGAATGATATATTTAAGATGTTAAGATTTAGGAAATTGCCCACAAATGTTTAGGGAAATCATACATTTACTACATTGAGTAGCTTCCACACTAATGACTACTGATCACACACATAACCATTAAGAGACCTGCACAGAATTGAGACGGCACTTGAGGATACATTAATACAGTTTAGAACAGTAAGTAAAATATGGTTATTTACTGTACACAACTGTGTACCAACCCTTACTCTACACAACATAACTGATTGTTTAAAAAACATAAAAAAATTCCTCAAATGAACTACTGACAATGCAAACATGTTACTTAAAACCTATTCCAGGTGATTAACTGGAGTTCGAATTCCAGCTGTGCCATGCAGCCACTGTTGGGCCCTTGAGCAAGGTCCTTAACTCTGCTTAAGGGGCGCCATACAATGACTGACCCTGTGCTCTGACTCCAGCTTCCAAACAAGCTGGGATATACTGAAAATAGAATATCATTGTACTGTACACATGTATACAGTATGTATACAGTATGACAAATTCTGGTTCTATTCTAAGCTGGTTGAGAGAATGCCAGGAGTGTGCAAAGCTGTCATCAAAGCAAAAAGGGGCTACCTTTTGAAAAAAGTGTGAAACATATTCTGGTTTAACACTTTTTTTGTTTACCATATAATTCCATATGTGTTCCTTCATGGTTCTGACATAAAATATAAATAGTATACACATGTAATCTAAGCATCCCAGCAAATCTCCTCTAAGCAAATTGACAGTTTCTACCTGAGCTTGGCAATAAATCACTGTTCAATGCTCATTTTGACCTTTAACGGCTTTCTAATCCTTTAAATTTTTTACATGTCCTTTTTTTTCTCTATTCAGCTTGGTTTGTTTAATTCTTTTATTTCTAATTAAATAAGCATGCATGTTTTAAGGGCATTTGGAACCAGCGTACACTCTCATTGTTTCTGTAAAGTCAAAACTGGCTTTACAAGACTAATACTAACATCACAGGCAATCCTTTTACGTACATTCGGGTGTGTTGGGATATTTATGACATCAAATGACATAATTTGATGACAAATTGCAGAGAGATGCACCAAATACTACATGACTATTTTGGCCTACTATTTTAGGCTTTCTGAGTTGATTTTTAATCTTGTAATGACTCACTTCAGACTTTTCTTTTGTTGTTGTTTTTTTTTTTTTTTTACTGTTTGCTTACAGTTGCACAGCAGGTAATGCAAGTGCTGCAAGATTTCGTCTTCCTGTCAACAGATGATTCAACCAACAAGCACACAACACGTGACAAAGCATTCGTCTTTCATCACAGATCCTATAAATAATTTGACTTCTGATTCATTCTGACACATTTGATTCTTCATTTGACACCACCGGACTGCTGAGCACAAGGTAAGATTCCAACAAGAGTTTTTACACAGTATAATATATGAATATATTGTTATTAGAATATTAACATATCTTTCATTACCTTCATTTTAAACAATTACTCATGTACTTAGTAAAATAAAAGTTTGTTCTCAATGGTTGATGGCAGCAGTGGCAGTAAGACATGGAAAACTGAACTATTTGAGTCAGTATGAGGTGTTATTAATTCCAAGGACTGAAATAACATTTTTTTTTAAGCATCAGTCATGTGATACAATTGAAATCAAATAAAAAAATATTGCACACAGAAGCAAATTATGTGTGAGCAGGACAATAAGATTTTTATGTACTATGAGGATTTCTCAAACGGGCAGCACGGTGGCTTAGTGGGTAGCACTGGCGCCTCACAACAAGAAGGTCCTGGGTTCGATCCCCAGGTGGGGCAGTCCGGGTCCTTTCTGTGCGGAGTTTGCATGTTCTCCCTGTGTCCGCGTGGGTTTCCTCCGGGTACTCTGGTTTCCTCCCACAGTCCAAAAACATGCCACCAGGCTAATTGGAAACACTGAATTGTCCTATAGATACCTAGCCGCTAAATGCACAAACCAGTGCATTGTTGTGCCGGTCCCAAGCCCGAATAAAATAGGGAGGGTTGTGTCAGGAAGGGCATCCAGCGTAAAAATTGTGCCAAATCGATGCGCGGACCATGATCCGCTGAAGAGCTGACCCCGCAACCGTACGGGACAAAGGCCAAGGAAAAGAAGAAGAAGAAGATTGTCACATTACTAGCCTTGGTGTGCTCATATGTGCCACGCCCCTCTTCTCCGTGAGCACACTCACTCCTGCCATGCCTCACTCCTGATTGGTCCCCCTGAGCAATCAGCCCCAGCTGTTCCTAATCAGGGACCAGTTTAAAAAGGAGAGCTGAGGAACAGGCTGACAGGGGTTATTTTGGTTTATGGTGGTTATTTTTGACTTGTTTGTGTTGGACTTCCTAGGTGATTAATTTGGTTTCTTTGGACTTTGGTTTGCTCTATGTTTCTGGCACTTGTTTGTAGTCAGTTCCTAGTTTGTGTTCCTAGCCTGTGTTTAGCCAGTGTTCCTAGCCTGTGTTTAGCCAGTGTTCCTAGCCTGTGTTTAGCCAGTGTTCCTAGCCTGCGTTTAGCCAGTGTTCCTAGCCTGTGTTTAGCCAATGTCCCTAGCTTATGTTTAGTTTGTGTTCCTAGCCTGTGTTTAGCCAGTGTTCCTAGCCTGCGTTTAGCCAGTGTTCCTAGCTTATGTTTAGTTTGTGTTCCTAGCCTGTGTTTAGCCAGTGTTCCTAGCTTATGTTTAGTTTGTGTTCCTAGCCTGTGTTTAGCCAGTGTTCCTAGCCTGTGTTTAGCCAGTGTTCCTAGCCTGTGTTTAGCCAGTGTTCCTAGCCTGTGTTTAGCCAATGTTCCTAGCTTATGTTTAGCCTATGTTCCTAACCTATGTTTAGTCTGTATCCCTAGTTTATATTCCCAGTCCGTGTTCCCAGTCTGTGTTCCCAGTCCGTGTACCTAGTTCATGTTCCCTACTCTTGTCATTCCCTTGTTTAGTTCATTAATAAATATCTTGCCCTACATCTCTGCGTGTGTGTCCGCCCCCTTTGTCTTGTCTTTGTTTAGTCCTTAGCCCCACCGTGACATAATAACCCCTCTCTAGGACACAGCGAGATGTTTAGTCTTAGTAATTTTCTGGAGTTTGACTCCATGAGGTTTCCTCTAATCTTCTTACTTTACAAGCCAGCTCCCTATGATGGAAGCGACCTTTTGGTTGAGGGCTTTCTGCTTCAGAGCCAGCTCTACCTGCAAAACCTTCTCGACCCGCAGCCTTCTGAAACACAAAAGGTGATGTTCATGATGTCTAGGCTGAAGGGTGCTGCGCGAGAATGGGCGAGGCAGCTCTGGACTGAGAAGGGAGCAGTGCTGAACTCTGTGCAAGAGTTTGAGGGCCTCATGCGAGCTCAATTTTCTCGTCGTCACCCCAAGGGCTCCAGGGGTCTTTTTGTTTGTTCACCGGCCCCAGTGCCGTGTTCTCAAGTTCGGGTCAGTCCTAGGCCGAGTTCGTCTGTCCAAGTCTGTCCAATGTCTCCAGTGTTTTCGCAGCTGAGTCCAGTTTCGCCAGGGTCCAAACAGCTGACTTCTGACGCATATCCAGGGTCCAAGCAGCTGATTTCGGACGCCTCTCCAGTGTTTTCGCAGCTGAGTCCAGTTTCTCCAGGGTCCTCACAGCTGAGGGATGTTTCTCCAGTGTTTTCGCAGCTAACCCCGGACGCCTCTCCAGGGTCCTCACAGCTGAGTGACGTTTCTCTAGTGTTTTCGCAGCTGACTTCGGACGCCTCTCCAGGGTCCTCGCAGCTGAATGACGTTTCTCCAGTGTTTTCGCAGCTGACTTCGGACGCCTCTCCAGGGTCCTCGCAGCTGTATGACGTTTCTCCAGTGTTTTCGCAGCTGATTTCGGACGCCTCTCCAGGGCCCTCGCAGCTGAATGACGTTTCTCCAGTGTTTTCTCAAGTGACTTCGGACGCCTCTCCAGGGTCCACGCAGCTGAATGACGTTTCTCTAGTGTTTTCGCAAGTAACTTCGGACACCTCTCCAGGGTCCTCACAGTTGAGTACTGTTTCTCCAGTGTTTTTGCAAGTGACTTCAGACGCCTCTCCAGGGTCCTCACAGCTGAGTGACGTTTCTCCAGTGTTTTCGCAAGTGACTTCAGACGCCTCTCCAGGGTCCTCACCGTTGTTTCAAGGAGTTTCTCAAGGATTTTTGCAGCTGACTTCGGACGCCTCTCCAGGGTACTCGCAGCTAAGTGACGTTTCCCCAGTGTTTTTGCAAGTGACTTCGGACACCTCTCCAGGGTCCTCACAGTTGAGTACTGTTTCTCCAGTGTTTTCGCAAGTGACTTCAGACGCCTCTCCAGGGTCCTCAGAGCTGAGTGATGTTTCTCTAGTGTTTTCGCAAGTGACTTCGGACGCCTCTCCAGGGTCCTCACCGCTTAATTTAGGAGTTTCTCAAGGATGTGTGCAGTTGATTAATGACGTTTCTCCAGTGTTTTCGCAGTTAACTTCGGACGCCTTTCCAGAGTCCTCACAGCTGTTTCAAGGAGTTTCTCAAGGATTTTCGCAGCTGACTTCGGACGCCTCTCCAGGGTCCTCACAACTGAGTGATGTTTCTCTAGTGTTTTCGCAGCTGACTTTGGACGCCTCTCCAGGGTCCTCGCAGCTGACTGACGTTTCTCCAGTGTTTTCGCAGCTGACTTTGGACACCACTCCAGAGTCCTCACAGCTGAATCAAGGAGATTCTCAAGGATTTGTGCAGCTGATTAATGACGTTTCTCCAGTGTTTTTGCAGCTGACTCCGGACGCCTCTTCTCAAGGGTCCACGCAGCTGACTCCGGACGCCTCTTCTCAAGGGTCCACGCAGCTGACTCCGGACGCCTCTTCTCAAGGGTCCACGCAGCTGACTCCGGACGCCTCTTCGCCAGGCTCCACGCAGCTGATTCCGGACGCCTCTTCTCAAGGGTCCACGCAGCTGACTCCGGACGCCTCTTCTCAAGAGTCCACACAGCTGACTCCGGATGCCTCTTCTCAAGGGTCCTCTCAGCTGACTCCCGAAGCCTCTTCGCCAGGCTCACCGCAGCTGACTCCCGAAGCCTCTTCGCCAGGCTCACCGCAGCTGACTCCCGAAGCCTCTTCGCCAGGCTCACCGCAGCTGACTCCCGAAGCCTCTTCGCCAGGCTCACCGCAGCTGACTCCCGAAGCCTCTTCGCCAGGCTCACCGCAGCTGACTCCCGAAGCCTCTTCGCCAGGCTCACCGCAGCTGACTCCCGAAGCCTCTTCGCCAGGCTCACCGCAGCTGACTCCCGAAGCCTCTTCGCCAGGCTCACCGCAGCTGACTCCCGAAGCCTCTTCGCCAGGCTCACCGCAGCTGACTCCCGAAGCCTCTTCGCCAGGCTCACCGCAGCTGACTCCCGAAGCCTCTTCGCCAGGCTCACCGCAGCTGACTCCCGAAGCCTCTTCGCCAGGCTCACCGCAGCTGACTCCCGAAGCCTCTTCGCCAGGCTCACCGCAGCTGACTCCCGAAGCCTCTTCGCCAGGCTCACCGCAGCTGACTCCCGAAGCCTCTTCGCCAGGCTCACCGCAGCTGACTCCCGAAGCCTCTTCGCCAGGCTCACCGCAGCTGACTCCCGAAGCCTCTTCGCCAGGCTCACCGCAGCTGACTCCCGAAGCCTCTTCGCCAGGCTCACCGCAGCTGACTCCCGAAGCCTCTTCGCCAGGCTCACCGCAGCTGACTCCCGAAGCCTCTTCGCCAGGCTCACCGCAGCTGACTCCCGAAGCCTCTTCGCCAGGCTCACCGCAGCTGACTCCCGAAGCCTCTTCGCCAGGCTCACCGCAGTTGATTTCTGTTCCCGAATTGGCCTCCCTCGGCGACGCTCCTGTTCCCGAGTTGGTGCCCCCCGACGGCACTTCTGTTCCCGAGTTGGTGTCCTCCGACGGCACTTCTGTTCCCGAGTTGGTGTCCTCCGATGGCACTTCTGTTCCCGAGTTGGGGTCCTCCGATGGCGCTCCTGTTCCTGAGTTGGCGCCCCCTGATGGCGCTCCTGTTCCAGAGTTGGAGTCCTTTGATGGTGCTTCTGTTCCCGAGTTGGCGCCCTCCGATTAGCTGTTCCTAATCAGGGACCAGTTTAAAAAGGAGAGCTGAGGAACAGGCTGACAGGGGTTATTTTGGTTTATGGTGGTTATTTTTGACTTGTTTGTGTTGGACTTCCTAGGTGATTAATTTGGTTTCTTTGGACTTTGGTTTGCTCTATGTTTCTGGCACTTGTTTGTAGTCAGTTCCTAGTTTGTGTTCCTAGCCTGTGTTTAGCCAGTGTTCCTAGCCTGTGTTTAGCCAGTGTTCCTAGCCTGTGTTTAGCCAGTGTTCCTAGCCTGCGTTTAGCCAGTGTTCCTAGCCTGTGTTTAGCCAATGTCCCTAGCTTATGTTTAGTTTGTGTTCCTAGCCTGTGTTTAGCCAGTGTTCCTAGCCTGCGTTTAGCCAGTGTTCCTAGCTTATGTTTAGTTTGTGTTCCTAGCCTGTGTTTAGCCAGTGTTCCTAGCTTATGTTTAGTTTGTGTTCCTAGCCTGTGTTTAGCCAGTGTTCCTAGCCTGTGTTTAGCCAGTGTTCCTAGCCTGTGTTTAGCCAGTGTTCCTAGCCTGTGTTTAGCCAGTGTTCCTAGCCTGTGTTTAGCCAATGTTCCTAGCTTATGTTTAGCCTATGTTCCTAACCTATGTTTAGTCTGTATCCCTAGTTTATATTCCCAGTCCGTGTTCCCAGTCTGTGTTCCCAGTCCGTGTACCTAGTTCATGTTCCCTACTCTTGTCATTCCCTTGTTTAGTTCATTAATAAATATCTTGCCCTACATCTCTGCGTGTGTGTCCGCCCCCTTTGTCTTGTCTTTGTTTAGTCCTTAGCCCCACCGTGACAAAGATGAGGATTTCTCAAACACACACACAGACATAGGGCACATTCAAGTTTGTTTATTGGTTTATACCACAATACATTATTCAATTATATAATTGTATAAAATATTACTGTATAATACAATTATATTCTTGTATAATTTACCATTGTAAAATAAATTAATAAATGTAATATAATTATATTATTATATAACAAATACAATCTATTACTATTATTTTCTATATTACTATTATTATTGTACATTTGACATTACAATATAGAATGCCACAATGGTAAATGTGTTATCAGTTTACTATTTAGAAGGTATCCTTACCAGTTGTTTTTGTGCCTGTGTTTGAAATCATACCGATGCTTAATAAATGGTACAGAGCCAAAAATACAATTCTGGGTTGTAAGATCTATACATTGTATTGTATTGTATAATTGATGTCAAAGTACAATAATTACAGTCAAAGTAAACTGTGAAGTTCAGAGTAAAACTGTTTACAAAGTTTACAGTGGAACTGTTAAACTTCATAGTAAAATAATCAATGGGGTTTACAGATTTACTATGAAATTGTTTATAGTAGAACTGTGAAATAATTCATGGTTTTACTGTGAGCATTCATAGTGGAACTGTCAACTAGATTACTATGAAATTTCACAGTAGAACCATGAAGTGGCCAAATTACCATCAAAAATGTATGGTAGAACTGTAATATAATTCACAAAAATAATTCACAGTTTTCAATGAAATTTCACGGTACATTTTTTCCTGGGCATCTTTTTAGGTTTAGGCAAACACATCAACCAAAATTTTTCTATAATTTCTAATTTTATCATTTCTAATTTTATAATTATCTAATCATTAAGGCTACAATGCAGTCTGCAGTTTATGTCCTCATTTGTTTTTACTACATTGTTCTCACAGGCACAAAACAGCATGTTATCTGATTTCGACTTATGTAGACATTGTTTACAAGAGATTTTCAGGCTGCGTTCCAAATCACATGTTATGTCCTTTAAAGTTTGAATTGTATAAACTACTGAATTTGTTTCCTCCCTGAAGAATCTTTGTTTACAATTACCTTTATGCCAAAATAAGACTTTATTTCTTCGGCGTGTTCACATTAGATTGAACAACCTGTATACTGAGTGTACCAGCAGAGCCACCAGAGGGTATTCATGACCTATCTAGGCCTTAAGGTGAAAGCACAAGACAGAGAATCATCAGCGATCTTGCTATAAATTCTACAATTCTGTTGAACCAAAATATCCCATCTGTATTTAATTTGGTTGCGATCTAGCGGCTGCAAAAGTTATAGCATATCCAATATTCCAATTTACATAGTTTTTTTATAGACGTCCAATTTTTATAAATTTTTTTTGGGTGGCACAGTGGTCTACTATACTATCCCACCACCGCTGAGATTCAGGTTTAAGCAATGCCATATGATTATATAAAATGAACTGAAACAACTGAGGCATTCTTGACCAACAGTGCCCAGCCATACAAATGCTCTTTTTACTGAATGAGCACAAATTCCCATTAATATACTTTAAAATCTGCCTTGTATGAATTGACTGTTATTGATAAAAAAAATAAATAAAACCATAAATTTGCTCTTTTGAAAATATACTCATGGGTACATACATGTAAATATATATATATATACAGTGCCTTGCAAAAGTATTCAGCCCCCTTGAACTTTTCAACCTTTTGCCACATTTCAGGCTTCAAACATAACGATATGAAATTGTAATTTTTTGTGAAGAATCAACAACAAGTGGGACACAATCGTGAAGTGGAACGAAATTTATTGGATATTTTAAACTTTTTTTAGAAATAAAAAACTGAAAAGTGGGGCGTGCAATATTATTCAGCCCCCTTGCGTTAATACTTTGTAGCGCCACCTTTTGCTGCGATTACAGCTGCAAGTCGCTTGGGGTATGTCTCTATTAGTTTTGCACATCGAGAGACAGAAATTTTTGCCCATTCTTCCTTGCAAAACAGCTCGAGCTCAGTGAGGTTGGATGGAGAGCGTTTGTGAACAGCAGTTTTCAGCTCTTTCCACAGATTCTCGATGGGATTCAGGTCTGGACTTTGACTTGGCCATTCTAACACCGGGATACGTTTATTTGTAAACCATTCCATTGTAGATTTTGCTTTATGTTTTGGATCATTGTCTTGTTGGAAGATAAATATCCGTCCCAGTCTCAGGTCTTTTGCAGACTGCAACAGGTTTTCTTCCAGAATGGTCCTGTATTTGGCTCCATCCATCTTCCCATCAATTTTAACCATCTTCCCTGTCCCTGCTGAAGAAAAGCAGGCCCAAACCATGATGCTGCCACCACCATGTTTGACAGTGGGGATGGTGTGTTCAGGGTGATGAGCTGTGTTGCTTTTACACCAAACATAACGTTTTGCATTGTGGCCAAAAAGTTCGATTTTGGTTTCATCTGACCAGAGCACCTTCTTCCACATGTTTGGTGTGTCTCCCAGGTGACTTTTTATAGATATCTTTGAGAAATGGCTTTCTTCTTGCCACTCTTCCATAAAGGCCAGATTTGTGCAGTGTACGACTGATTGTTGTCCTATGGACAGATTCTCCCACCTCAGCTGTAGATCTCTGCAGTTCATTCAGAGTGATCATGGGCCTCTTGGCTGCATCTCTGATCAGTCTTCTCCTTGTTTGAGCTGAAAGTTTAGAGGGACGGCCGGGTCTTGGTAGATTTGCAGTGGTCTGATACTCCTTCCATTTCAATATGATCGCTTGCACAGTGCTCCTTGAGATGTTTAAAGCTTGGGAAATCTTTTTGTATCCAAATCCGGCTTTAAACTTCTCCACAACAGTATCTCGGACCTGCCTGGTGTGTTCCTTGGTCTTCATGATGCTCTCTGCGCTTTAAACAGAACTCTGAGACTGTCACAGAGCAGGTGCATTTATACGGAGACTTGATTACACACAGGTGGATTCTATTTATCACCATCAGTCATTTAGGTCAACATTGGATCATTCAGAGATCCTCACTGAACTTCTGGAGTGAGTTTGCTGCACTGAAAGTAAAGGGGCTGAATAATATTGCACGCCCCACTTTTTAGTTTTTTATTTCTAAAAAAAGTTTAAAATATCCAATAAATTTCGTTCCACTTCACGATTGTGTCCCACTTGTTGTTGATTCTTCACAAAAAATTACAATTTCATATCGTTATGTTTGAAGCCTGAAATGTGGCAAAAGGTTGAAAAGTTCAAGGGGGCTGAATACTTTTGCAAGGCACTGTATATATATATATATATACAGTACAGGCCAAAAGTTTGGACACACCTTCTCATTTCTGTGGTTTTTCTTAATTTTTTAAAATTTTCTACATTGTAGATTAATACTAAAGACATCCAAACTATGAAGGAACACATATGGAATTATGTAGTAAACAAAAAAGTGTTAAACAAACCAGAATATGTTTTATATTTTAGATTCTTCAAAGCAGCCATCTTTTGCTTTAATGACAGATTTGCACACTCTTTGAAATTTTCTCAACCAGCTATATTAGGTTTCCACCTGGAATGTTTTTCAATGAATGTTTGTGCCTTGTCTAGAGTGAATTTTTGGAATTTGTTGCTTTTTTAATGTGTTTGAGACCATCAGTTGGGTTGTGCAGAGGTAGAGTTGGTAAAATATAAAACATATTCTGGTTTGTTTAACACTTTTTGGTTCACTACATAATTCTTCATAGTTTGGATGTCTTCAGTATTAATCTACAATGTAGAAAATAAAAATAATCAAGAAAAAACATTGAAGAGAAGGGGTGTCCAAACTTTTGGCTGGTGTGTCCAAACTTTTGGCCTGTACTGTATATATATATATATTTACATGTATGTACCCATGAGTATATTTTCAAAAGAGCAAATTTATGATAAAAATTACAGGCCTCTCCATTTTTTGTAGGTGGGAAAACTTGCAAAATTGACAGTGTATCAAATAAGTATTTGATACACTGTCAATTTTGCAAGTTTTCCCACCTACAAAGAATGGAGAGGCCTGTCATTTTTATCGTAGTTACACTTCAACTGTGAGAGTTCAGAATCTAAAAAAAAAATTCAGATAATCACATTGTATGATTTTTAAATAATTAATTTGCATTTTATTGCATGAAATAAGTATTTGATCACCTGTCAACCAGCAAAAATTGTGGCTCTCACAGACCTTTAAGAAGCCTATTCTGCACTCATTACCTGCATTTATTGCACCGGTTTGAACTCGTAACCTGTATAAAAAAATCACACTCCAACCTTTTCACTATGGCCAAGACCAAAGAGCTGTCACAAGGCTGGGATGGGCTACAGGACAATAGCAAGCAGCTTGGTGAGAAGGCAACAACTGTTGGCGCAATTATTAGAAAATGGAAGAAACACAAGATGACTGTCAATCTTCCTCAGTCTGCTGCTCCATGCAAGATCTAACTTCGTGGGGTAAGGATGATCCTGAAAAAGGTCAGGAATCAGCCCAGAACCACACGGGAGGACCTGGTCAATTACCTGAAGAGAGCTGGGACCACAGTCTCAAATATTACCATTAGTAACACACTATGCCGCCATGGATTAAAATCCTGCAGGGCAAGCAAGGTTCCTCTTGCTCACACCAGCACATGTCCAGGCCCTTTGAAAATCACCAATGACTATCTAGATGATCCAGAGGAGGCATGAGAGAAGGTCATGTTGTCAGATGAAACCAAAATAGAGCTTTTTGGTATCAACTCCACTCGCCGTGTTTTTAAGGAAGAAGATGGATGAGTACAACCGTCCCAACCGTGAAGCATGGGGGTGGAAACATCATACTTTGGGGGTGCTTTTCTGCGAAGGGGACAGGACGACTGCACCGTATTGAAGGGAGGATGGATGGGGTGATGTATCGTGAGATTTTGGCCAACAACCTCCTTCCCTCAGTAAGAGCACTGAAGATGGGTCGTGGCTGGGTCTTCCAACATGACAATGACCCAAAACACACAGCCAGGGCAACTAAGGAGTGGCTCCGTAAGAAGCATTTCAAGGTCCTGGAGTGGCCTAGCCATTCTCCAGACCTGAACCCCATAGAAAATCTTTGGAGGAAGCTGAAACTCAATGTTGCCCAGCGACATCCCCGAAACCTGAAAGATCTGGAGAAGATCTGTATGGAGGAGTGGGCCAAAATCCCTGCTGCAGTGTGTGCAAACTTGGTCAAGAATTACAGGAAACGTCTGACCTCTGTAAAGGTTTCTGTACCAAATATTAAGTTCTGTTTTTCTATTGTATGAAATACTTATTTTATGCAATAAAATGCAAATTAATTATGCAAAATCGGCAGTGTATCAAATACTTATTTTCCTTAAGAGTGTTACTTACACTCGGTCACATCACCAGATCTCCAAAACCTCCACTGGCTTCCTATAAAATATCATATTCAGTTTAAAATCCTTCTCCTCACATACAAAGCTCTCAATAATCTTGCTCTTTCTTATCTCTCTGACGTTTATAAGCCCATGCACACTCTCCATACTTCCACAGCTGGTCTGCTTACCATTCCCTCATCCCCTATTCCAGCACTCCTCTTTCATATGCTGTCATTCTGACTTTGTATCATTGTCTCCTCATTTGTTTGATGTTTATTTGTTTCCTGTATTATTAATCATTTTCTGTAGGAGCCTATGGGTTGTTAAAAAGTGCTATATAGATTCGATGTATTATTATTAGGCATGTCCCGATCACGTTCTTTTGTTCCCGATACCGATCCCGATTATTAATTTTGATCCCGATCCGATACCGAGTCTCAAACCGATACTTGTATTTTCTAGATATTGTCTAGATAAGAACTAGATAATACTGTGCACACTTCAAGTACATTACAGTTATTCAAATTAATCCAATGTATATGTTTAACAACTAAATAGCTCTGCAGTGCTGTAGGGAAAAATGCTGCATCCAAGCTATTGACTTAATGTTTTTGTATTTTTACAAAATCAATCAAAATGAGTGAGATAATTACAGTTTTACTTTAAACTTTACATTTGAAGAAAAAAAATCTGTTTAATGCAGTGATACACTAAAATGAACAGAAATCTGTGTAGCAGCTTAACTTGAATATAAGAAAAAAAGTTACTTAAAAGCATTACAGTAAAACCTGAATACCAAAATAAAATGGAAAGGCTCTTTTGTTATGAAGGAAAGCCAGTTTTTAAAGTGCTTGTATTGTGACAATGGTTTGATGGACGTTTCTATTTGAAGTGAGTGTGTTTTCACCCTTTTGGGCTTCCATAGTGCATGGAATAGCGTGCTTGACTCTAGCTGTCCGCTATTCGGTACCGTAACAGAAGAAGTCAATAAAGTGTTATGCTCCTGACAATTTGTGAATATACTGTGTATTTATTTCTTTATTAAGCAGGTGCATCACTACGTTGTTTTGTAAGCCGGAGTGATCCTTGACTCACACACCATATAAACAGTAAAATTCTACAGTAATGATGAAGCTCTGCTGCTACCGCCTCGTGAAATGCTCGCATTGCACACATTACACTTCACTGTTGGACTTGTTTTACTTTCCAATTCAAACTATTTCCACACAAACTATTTCCAATTCAAACTATTTGACGTAAAACAAAAGATCGGGATTAGGATTGGGTTTAGTAAAGCCGATTCCGATCAGTTAAAAAATGCCTTAATCGGCCCCGATCCCGATCTTTGAGATCGGATCGGGACATCCCTAATTATTATTATTATGACTGACCATTGTTATAGCTGAAAAGATCACATAAATGTCGCTCTATTTTAATACCACACTTTTTTAAATAGAAAGTCCAACAAGCTCATGGTCAGGTGTCCAAATACAGTGGTCGAGAAATTTGTTCCCTTAAACTCAATGTGTGTGCTACTGCTGTTTTGTTCAACGCTTGGCTTGAGTGGTGCAGAAAACTGTCATCAAAGTATTAATATTGACAACCAAACAAACCAGCAGAATCTCACAATCACATGTATGCTGTCCGTTTAACTTCAAATAAATGAGCATCAAAAATCCCAAATAAGTCCAATATTTGATAATGCTTTGCTATCATTGCAAATTGAAAGCCCACGGTAAACAGCAGCACACAACCCAGATCAACCACAGAGCAAATTAAAATCATTACCGCTGCCTACCAGAGCTTCTCTTTTTCAAATTGAGACGAAATCTTTATCCGTGTGTTTTTCATTAGGGATATAACCCACTTGTTTTCTTTATCTTGGCGGCCATTTTGATGTTTCCAGAATATATAAATTCAGTTCCAACTATGTCTGTCCACCTAACTAACGAAAACTGTCTTAGTCGGATAATTTATTTTCTCTGCCTTTGGGGTAAAAAGCTAAAACCTGGTAATTCGTTAACCAAGCTGTCGGGGTTGGCACGGTGGCTAAGTGGGTAGTACTGTCGGCTTACAGCAAGAAGGTCTTGGGTTCGATCCCCAGGTGGGGTGGTCCAAGTCCATTCTGAGTTTGCATGTTCTCCCCATGTCTGCGTGGGTTTCCTCCTGGTGCTCCGGTTTCCTCCCACAGTCCAAAGACATGCAAGTGAGGTGAACTGGAGATACTAAATTGTCCATGACTGTGTTCGATATAACCTTGTGAACTGATGAACCTTGTGTGGTGAGTGGCTACCGTTCCTGTCATGGATGTAAACAAGGTGTGGAACATGACGTTAAAATCCTAATAAACAATAAACAAATAACTAAGCTGTCACTTATACCTTTACAACCAATAAACCAATACATCTACAACAAGTGTTTTTTTTTTTTCATTTTCTTCCCAGTTAGAAAGCATAAGTGATAAAAGACGACAGGTGCACCAGAGAGGCAACAGCAAGAAAACCCCCAAAAAGGGAATGGTTTTGCAGGTGGTGGCCACAGACAAATACTCCCTCTTCATCCATCCTGACTTATTATTCTCTAGTTTTGCGTTTTGACAGTGTCCTTGTCACTACTTGAAGCATGAGGCGGTCTGTGCAACATTTTCAGGTTGCACAGGTAGTATAGCTCCTCCATACATCCATAAGTTGTGTTGCAAAAATGTTTGCAGTGTCTCAAGAGCATGGAGGAGATACCAGGACACAGGCTGTCACATGAGGAGAGCAGGACAGGGCCACAGAAGTCCATACTGGTGTGTATGTTTCATAAACAAACTGTTAAAAACAGACTCCATGAGGGTGGCATGAGAGCCCAACATCCTCTAGTGGGACCTGTACTCACAGCCCAGCACCATGCAGGTTGATTGACATTTGCCAGAGAACTCCAAAATTGGCAGGTCCACCATTGGCTCACTCTTCGCAGATGAGAACAGGTTCACACTGAGCACGTGTGACAGACATGGAATAGTCTGGAGACGCCGTGGTAAACGTTATGCTGCCTGCAACATCATCCAGCATGACCAGTTTGGTGGTGGGTCAGAGAAGGTCTAGGGAGCCATGTCCTTGGAGGGTCGCACAAAAGGTAACCTGAATGCTGTTAGGTACCGAGATGAAATCTTTAGAGCCATTGTCAGACCTTACGCTGGTGCAGTGAGCCCTGGATTTCTCCTGGTGCAGAACAATGCCTGGCCTCAAGTGTGTAGGCAGTTCCTGGATGGTAAAGTCATCATACAGACTGTCCAGGAGGTTTTTAACTTGAATATTTCGTTCATCAAGATTCAATGTGTGATTTAAGTGTTCCCTTTTTTTAAGCAGTGTATATTATTATATAAATTACTTCTCACTGGTCAGTATTGTATACAAATTGGTTTCGGGAGGTCAGGGGTTAAGCTGTGCTAGTGACAAACAGGCTGTGGCTAGATTTGCATATGGACATGAACATAAGTGCATAAGTCACTGACCTGCATACAGTACGTATTTCCTCCACCGGTTAACTGCTGAGCACCAGGTGAGTTTCCAATAATGTCATAAGTATAAATAAAGCATAAGTTTTATTTATTATGTGTGTGTGGATTCAAATGATGGAAATAATTTCTAGAGCACATGCCAAATCATAATACTGGTCTATAAAGTTTACTATAAGTGGATGGGATGTAAAATGCGTGTAAAATCTATCTAGGCACAACAAAAAATATTACTAAACTCTGTTGAAATATACTTAAAATATATATATATATATATATATATATATATATATATATATATATATATATATAAATCTGCCATTTAAAGTTTGATTTTGTTTATGAAGCATTATAGCTGCTTGTCTTATTATATTGATATTGAATGCATTGAAAAAGATAGGAGAACCAGAAGAATGTTCATCTTAACTGAGTTGACTCGAGCGGCCAGAGATAAACTGAGCATAGACCAATGTTCACAGTCCTCCCGATTGCAGGTCAACAGAGGGGCAACATTGGCTGTATAAAGATCTCCAAATTTACTTGTAACATGGATGCCCAGATAAGTAAAGCCATTCTGAGCTATTTTGAAGGGAAAAGTATGTAAAGTAAAGGTGCTAGCAGCCTTGTTAATAGGGAATATTACACTTATATTTAAGTTTAATTTATATCCTGAAAGTGATCCAAAAGACTGAAGAGTATCCAGAGCAGTGGGAATGGATATAGGCAAATTGGAAATGTATAAATGGAGGTCATCTGCATAGATCAGATTATTTCTGGGTATGCCAGTAATATTAGGATTTAGTCGGAGTGCTATGGATAGGGGTTCAATGCTAATTGCAAAAAGCAGGGGGCTCAGGGGGCACCCCTGTCTCGTGGATCAGAAAAAGGTGAAAATATTCAGACTAAACCCTGTGTGGTCTCGAGAAATTATAGTTGGGAGAACAGGCTCCATAGGCTGAGCTAACAATTTTGAAAGTATTTCAGAATCAATGTTCAGAAAGCTTATTGGACTGTAAGCAAGCCAAAGGGTCTTTACCCTTTTTAACAAACAAGATAGAGACCTGAGAGAGAGTTTGCGGAGGGTACCCAAGTTCTAAAGATTCAATGAACACGTCAAATAATAGGGGGGCTAGCTTACCTCAAAACTTTTTGTAGAACTCAGATGGGTAGCCATCTGGCCAAGAACATTTCCCACTAAAGTGCTTCTATATGGTAAGTGGAGCTGATAAAATGGACAGTGAGTGTAGAAACAAGGTGGTGGTTTAATGTTATGGTTGATCAATGTATGTACAGTGGAACCTCGGTATACGTCCGCTTTGGAATAATTCGTTTGGACACGAAAAATTGCTATACAACCTTTGTTTGGAATACGACCCGCATGCTAGAACAAAATGAGTCATGACACCGCGCGCTACCCTTGTTTACCTCTTGCAAGACAAAGCCACGAGCGCCATTACGCCAGTTGCTACCATTCAGTGAACAACCCACACTGTAACTCTCTGTGAATTTTCAGGTACTGTAGTCCCGATAACAGTGTGCCATGTTGCTAGGCAACATGAGGGCGAACATAACATTTGCAAACTATTACACTATTTCTTGGACGAAACACCCGCTTAATGATTAGGATTACTGTTTATACTAATCTGGACATTTCCATGTATAGTACATGACTTAAAATAGTGTTCAACCAAGTTTGTACTTTTTCTTTTCAGTGGCGTATTAATATGGAATGATGTGAGGTGGTCACAGGTGCGCGTATATCAGGGATTTTACAACGGCTTTGAACGCAGCTCAGCCAATCAGATTTTAGGACTAATTAGGACTATCCTTTTTATAAATTATTTTACACAACCCCATCAATGGATAATATGCCAATAACAATAGGATTTTTTTTATGGGAAAAGATTAATCATTTTATGGGAAGAATTTGTTTGGTATACGTCTTGTTTGGTATAAGTCCAAGGATCTGGAACAGATTAAGGACGTCTACCGAGGTAACACTGTAGTTTGATTACTTAAAACATGTGTAAAAACATGTAAAATAGAAGAAAATAAAAATGAATATTTTTTTTTCACTGTAGTTCATCCATCTGTTGTGTTACCAAGTGTTTATGTTGTGGTTTATTAAAGTGCATATACAGCCATTACTATCTTTTTCTACTTGCATTTAGACTTATTTGCAGTAATTCACAAATCACAGAACATAAAATCATGATTTTCATGATTTCAATGTGTGTATTTGTAGAGGCTGTCATGGCAGTAATGCCACAAGAAGACACAATCCTACGCTTTGTCACCTGGAACACTAATGGCATTAAAAAAACTAATAACTCACCAAGAAAGTTTAAAGATGTAATACATCATCTTATCAAGACTAAAACTGATGTCGCCTTCATAAATGAGACACATGTTGGGCCAGAGTGTTCCAGTATCATGAAGAATGTTAAAGGATGGAGAAGCTACTTTACTGTATACAGCTCTATAAGTAAAGGAGTTGCAATACTCATACATGACAGAGTACCATTTGAGTACATTTACCATGATGAGGATAGTACTGGACGTTACATTGTGCTGATCTGTCATCTGCATGATGAACTGTTCACGCTTGTTAATGTTTACAATCATAAAGACGACAAAAAGGTTTTGGGTGAATTGAAAGACTATTTGATGAAAAAAGCTGAAGGAACACTAGTGGTGGGAGGTGATTTCAACACAGTTCTGCATCCCATCTTTGATCGTGAACCCTCGTCTGCAAAACATTCAACACTTGGAGACATTTTAGAAGATTTTACTGCCTCTCTAAATCTTAGAGACACCTGGCCATACTTCCACCCCACTGGTGAGAACTTTACACGATACGACGTTTATCAGAAGAGCTCTTCAAGAATAGACATGTTTCTAATGCATGTGGATACAATGATACGTGCAAGTGAATGTAAGATACATCCCATTAAAATTTCTGATCACTCTCCACTTTCCCTTGATCTTAAAGTTTATCAGCTGACTGAATATCCAGTTTCTAGTCCCTGTGTATCTAAAAAATACAAACATATTATACAGCAAAAAATTAGCATAGCCGAAATACTCAGTGCCATTAACACTGTGTCTACCTCAGAACAAAAAAGACCCTCTGAGTTTGATGTTGGTTTTTACAAAAAGCATTGCAGTCTAGTGTCGAAAATCCTGACAATTAAGTACAATCTCATGTTACAAACTGAAAGGATACCTAAAAACTTTCTATCTCATTATGTACATGGGCACTTTTACATTTTTAGTGTAGACTATTTGATATTCTCCCAAGTTTTTGCCAAACGAATCAGTCTGTTCATTACACCTTCCATCAAAGGAGAGACAAAAACAGAGCTTCCTTTATGTACTGTGTACATTAGCAGGGATCCACAGAAAATCAGATGGTCATTCCTACAGGAATGTCTCCTTAAGTTATTCACCACTGACCACCAACTTCACACCAAAATTGTGAATTTCCTTCTTCCTAAAGACAAAACCCCTTCTGAGGATCTCAGACATTTGCATAGTGGCTGTCCACTTACCAACACCATCCTTAATTTGGCTCTGCAGGAGTTAAAAAATCAGATAGAAAAGAAAAAAATCTTAACCAGTGTTTGCTATCACAGACAGGCTTTGCGCATACATGCACAGCAAAGTAGACTTGATTCATTTACTGAGCTAGTGGACCAGTTTATGGAACAATCTGGCATTTACCTTAAAAACACTGACACAGACACACTTTAAAATCTTTTTAAAGCCTTTCCAGAATAGGGTCCACATGCTTTTGGCCATGAACTTGGCTTGTTCTTGTAGCAATTATCTGTTTTGCTAGACTATATGTAGGTTCGTAAAAAAAAAAAGGTATGCTTATAATCAGTAGACTTTTAATTATTAACAGGATTTAATTTCAAAGGGTATATCATTTACCTAAAAATATAAGACCCGTAAAAGACACAAGCTGTTATATTAATGAAACATAACTGACTTATTACACAGGTTTCATGTTGTAAAATGTGATTTTTAATTTTTATTTAAAAAAACAGTAACTATGTCACTTTGTAAAAAACTAATTTCCCATTTATCATAATAACCCTTTTCACCACCCATGCATCCTCTGATATGTGTAAATCTGTATTTTTGCACCAGGCAGTGGCAGATTCTTACAAAAAGGCCTACTACATACAGTGAACTGCACAGTAGTCAGTCTACCTTCTGCTTATTTTTGTATGGTAGGAAGAAACTAAAGAACCCAGAGGAAACCCATTTAAACATATCTTAATTCTTACAAACAGTGACCAGTTACAAACAGTGTGGTTTGTAACCTAGGTCCCTAGTGTCCAAGTCTCTAATAAATATATGTATATTTTTATCAAGATTGATCAAAGTCTATTGCAATGCTTTTTATCAGAACCTTGATCTCTTAAGAAATGGACAGACTAAAGACAAACCACCATTGTTTTAAAACACCCCGAAATGTCAACAGTGTTAACTACCTTTCCATGTTTACCTTTATATGTAAAATTAATATTTTTACTATGGTTCTTTTTTTTAATGAATTGTATTAATTTTGCAAATAACAATGGACATGAATTACACACAGTAACCAATGAATAACTAAAAAATACATAACAAATAATATATAAACAAAATAAAAAGGATACAAATATAAAATAAAATGCAGCACCTTTTGCATACCACTATATAACATGTACATCAAAATTCGTTAACTGACTATTGCATTAAACCCCAGCCCCCCCCCCCCCCCCCCAAATCAATTATCAAATCATTTCAATCCCCATGTTTGCTTCTCCCCTCACCAAAAACTCTGAGACCCCACAAACTTAATTACAAAAGGAAAAAAGAACATTAAGAATTAACCATACATACATAGACATTCACATTTCTTGATACCTGACAAAAACAAAAGAAGGGTCAGGGAAATTCCAGTTCACTGTGTCTGTAAGGGATGACACAACTCAAAAACATTTCAACCTCTAAAAATAATCTCTCTTAAACTATGAGGTAAATAAGTCAGTAATGAGGATTAGATCTTATCAAAGTTTACATTTACATTTTCATTTACATTTTCAGCATTTAGCAGACGCTTTTATCCAAAGCGACTTACACGATGAGCAACTGAGGGTTAAGGGCCTTGCTCAGGGACCCAACAGTGACAACTTGGTGGTGGCAGGGCTTGAACCGGCAACCTTCTGTTTACTAGTCCAGTACCTTAACCACTGAGCTATCACTGCCCAAGTGATCATAATTTCCTCTTAACCTTGCTGTTAATCTTTCTAGGGGTAAAACTATATATATAAAGATATCCCTGTACTACTATGTCACTGTTGAAGTTTTATCTCTTACCCACTCCATCAGAATACACTTACTAGTAAGCAGCAATAGTTTTTTTACATAGCCTACACTGTTAAATCCTGGGTCCTTACTTATCCTAGTTTTAAGGATCGTTATCTGAGTTCATTTAATTTTGTGTTTGTTCTTATACCTATTTAATGATTGTTTTACTAATGTGTTATATCATGCTTATGATTGTGTTTTATATTCATGTCCTTTTTGGAATCATGTCAGCTATTGAGTTTTTTTTAACCATTTTATGTGTAGGAAATGTTTTAATGGGTTGTACAATGCACACATACATTTTATCTGATTTAGAAAAGGAAATTAATGTAAAAGACTTTATGAATAACATATCTAAAATATGTTTATATTGTTTTTTTCTGTATATGCTCTTATTCTAAATGTTATGGCTGCAACACATCCCAGAGAAGTTGGGACTAGGACATGCTTACCAATATGTTAAATAATTTTTATTTTTAACAATCCTTTGTAATATTTCTTTAGTAGCTGTTGTTGCAAAAGTGGGGTGACAAAATACATAAACTGCTTAACAGCCTGGGATCGTTGTTACATATTGAAATTGATAGATATTGCACTTCATAATGCGGCACATGTTTTCAAGTGAAGACAGATCTGGACTGCAGACAGGTCAGTCTAGCACTTGCACTCTCTTTCTAATACTTGGGTCACCTGAAGGTAATGGTAATTTACTGTAGAAAACATTTGAGTGTACACAGGACATTAGTTTATGTAATACATTTTCATCAATATTTTATCTTAGATTTATTAATTAATGTGTAATTTAACTACATTATGAATGCATTATAAATGTATGATAATTGTAAGTATTAAATGTTGTTTGTTTTTCTGTACAGTTTTGTCTGTACATTTAAGGTCTTATCTTTTTTTTTTTTTTTTTTTTTTACCAAAAGAAGATATTTGAATGCAAAATAATTTGATAAATAAAATAAAATCTTTAAATACAATATAAGGAATACAATTTAATAAAGGAATCTATTTTAAATACAATATAAATCTTGACAGGAGGCCAGGAATGATTGTGGAGAAAGTGGTGCATTAATACTGAGTGTGATCAAGTCTTTGACGTATAGCTTAACTGTACATGGTTGTTGTGGCTGTATCTGAGTCAAAGCGTTTTCAGCACAAAACCATCTACATATGTGCAAGTTAATTAGACCACTTCAACTGTATTTGACTGCACTTCATACATTCAAAGTTCTAGAAATGTTCCAGACCAACTTACCTTCATTTCTATAAGGAATGATGGACTATTATTCCTCTTTACTTATTTAAGTGGTTCTTGCCATAACATGGATTAGAACAGTAGTTAAATGGAGTGATTCACTGTATACAAATGTGTACCAACTTTTACTCTACACAACAGCCCCGGTTCTGGACCGCTTTGCTTGGGGGGGGCAGTAAAACCCAGGTGCGTCGTAGCGGGGGGCAAAGTGGGATAGAGTCACCAGGGCCCCAAACCGGGGGAGGGCCCTAGAGGGCACAATGAGAAAAGAAACGTAGAGATAGAGCACCCGATGCGGATCGGTAGTCCGGCAGACGCACCTGGTATATGCAACCGAGCGCAGGTTCACCAAGGGGAGGGGGGTGTGGCGGAAGACGCGTGTGGCAAACGCGACCGAACGCCGGCTCACCAAGAGCGGCGGCGGTTCGAAGGGGGCCCACGGTCACTTCTTGTGCATAAGGCCCAGAATTTGGAGCTACGCCCCTGCTTGGGGGGGCAAAGACACCATTTTGAACAAAAGGCCGCATGGCCGGCACCATTTTGAACAAAGGGAGCACGTGGGTGAATGCCGGAACACTTCCCATATTAAATGTACGTTTTTATGTTCCGAAAATCCTAACAACACTAAATAAATAATCAAACAGCGCTGCTTTATTTGCCATATTTAGGCTACATGCTAGCATGTTAGCATGCTAGCCTTCATACGAAGCAAAGAGTGTGCTGGCTTGCTTTATTTTAATCCTTAAATTAATGCTGTTAATGTTGATTTTAATACTTCTGTTGTTTCTTTTTGTTGTTTTACAGGTTCATGGTTACTGTGAGGAGCTGTTTGTGTTTCATCAGAACTTTATATACAGTTTTTAAGATGTTTTCTTGACATGTTGTATTTTAAGTAAATACTTATGAAGTGAAATAAATAAAAAAAATGTTATAATTGTGTCTGTTTCTCTATAAACATTTGTAATTCATATTTAAAATGTAATTAACATGAAAACTAAGAAGAAATCAATAGTTTTTTCCATTGAGCTCAAGATATTAAGTAGAATTATTGGGAAAAGCAGTTGGTATAACAAAAAAAAGAAAGTTTAATCAACTTGCCTTTTAGGTGTAATAACTTAATGTTTTAAGTTATGCTAACTCAAGTTTTCATTATACATTACTTAACTTTTTTAAGACAACCGGTTTCCTCAAATTTTTTAAGTAGATTGAACTTATCCGGGCTTACAGTGTGGTTAATAGGTTCAGTTTATATTAAAAATGTTATTGTTACATATTATTATGATGCAGTTAAAGAAGAAAAGTCCAGTCTTTACTTATTGACTAGACAGTTTATTAATCCATCCAACTAACTAACTAACTGACTAGTACTACCACTAATAATAACATTCATACTAATCTATTTCACATACTTTGTTCTCATCTTTTTCAGAATTTGCTTTTATTTATTGCACAATGTCTTTGATACTTTCTAAACACTGATCTTACAACCACTGTAATCAAGCTAAAAGCCATCTGATTCATCTATGTATGTACATTTTTGGTTTGAAAATATGTATTTTATTTTAGTGAGTATAAAGCAATTACTGGGTTTTGATTCTAGATTTTAAACATACAAATTATGTAACACTCAGTAATCATATAAATGGTTATAATTCTAGTTTCTGTATTTGCAGTGGCTCTACCATCAATAATGGCATCACAAGCAGAGAGAAACATCCGTTTTGTCTGCTGGAACACCAACAGATTAAAAACTAAGTTGGAAGTTGTGTTAAATGAGCTCAACAGGATTGAACAACAATCTGGCCCAATATGTGTTTCTTGTAAAAAGGCAACATCTGTTCCAGAGTTACAATATGCTGGATGGGAAAAGCTTTATTACTGTATATGACTCTAAAGAAAAAGGAGTTGCAATACTTATAAGTAAGAAAAGAGAGAAAAAAAACTTATTTAAGTATATTTGCCATGATGAGGATTACAGTGGAGGGTATATTGTACTTTTTTGTCATCTTTATGGCAAGCTGTTCACTCTGGTTAATGTGTACAAACATAAAGATGACAAAAATGGCTTGGATCAATTGAGAGACTATTTGATGGAAACTGCTGAGGGTGTGCTGGTAGTTGGAGGGGATTTCAACACAGTTTTGCATCCCATCTTTGATCAGAAATCTTCAGGTAAAGGTCTAAGACACACAACAGGTAGAGACAACTTAGAAGATTTCACTGCCTCTTTGAATCTTAAAGACACCTGGTCATACATCCACCCCACTGAAGAGGGTTATACATGGAATGACGAAAAGAGCTCCTCCAGGATAGACATGTTTTTTCTGCCTGAGGACATGATGGGACGGGTGTGGGAATGTAAAGTGGAGAGCAACACAGATAAAGGAGGAAACAACATTTCTGACCATCGTTCACTTGTTCTTTCACTCAGAGTTCAACAGCAGACTGAACTCAAATATCCACGTGTTGCCTCGATGTTAAAAGAGCCATTTACAATGTATTCTAGCAGAAATGTGGGGAAGATTAACGGAGCTGAAATACTGAGTGCTATCAAGTCCTTGACAAATTCAGAAGAGGAAAGACCTTTTGCACAGGATGTGGCTTTCTACAAAAAGCATCGCTGTGGTTTTTCAGAGCTACTAAAATTACCCTACAACCGCATTTTGTTTAAAAAAAGGTACGAGAAAACTTTAAGGAATGTATTCCTTTGGGAGACAGACACATCTTTCGTGTGAACTATTTAATATTTTCCCAAATTTTAGCCAAGCGCCTGAGTGTGTACATAATTCCCTCTCTTAAGGGAGAGGTAAAAAATGTGCCTACAAACATTGCCACTTTGACCATTGATAGAAGTGATATGAAAATTAGATGGTCCTTTCTGGAAAAAAGCATGGAAGAGATGGAAGTGAGTCTGGAAGAGATTAATCATGTCCCACCCAAACCAGACTGCAGAATTCTAAATTGCCTTCTTCCCAAGGTCCAAAGCCAAATACCAAATAACTTAAAGGACCTTAGATGTTTACAGAAGGGCTGTCCACTTACCAACCCTATTCTCATACTGGTTCTCAGGCAGCTAGATTTGATTCTTAATTCCACTGAAATGAGGTGCACTACCACTGTTTGCTTTCACAGACAGGCTTTGCTTATACATGAATACCCAAGCAAAGAAAAGACAGAAGATACGATAAATAAATTCATAGCAGAGTCTGGAATTAAGCCATTGCTCAAATCACATGCATAGTTTGTTGCCAGCCCAAAACAACCTTTTTTTTTGGAGGATGACACTTCAGAAGAGGTTATTTATTTTTTTAAGTAAAATTTAAAGTAAAATCATATAGTATTACTAGTTAAGAGCACTTCAAAATATTTACTGATTAATAACTGATTATGCAGAACTACTTGGGCAGCATAACAGCACAGAAGGTAGTGCAGGTAACACATAGCACCATAGTCCTTGGGACCTGTGATCACAGTCAGCAAAGAGTTATACATGTTTTTAGTGTTTGCTGAGATACTCCAGCTTTCTTTTACCTACAAAAATGGCAGAACATGGTTCGGCTCCAATTTTCCCTCTAATATAACAAACGTGTCAGTGTGTGTTGTCATGCAGATGGCTGTCACCATCAAATAAGTGTATTCCAGTTTTGTGCCTTTTGTTATTGGCACTGGACCCAGTGTGACTGTGATGAAGATCATATGTAGTTATCAAACTGATTACACTAGTACATGAGTTTTATTATCTTTTATACTGATTTCAAAATATTTTATTGATGTACAAAGCAGATGACAAGGATGAGGCAAACTATCTATCATGCCTCAAAATGTCAAAGTTTCAAAAACACTTTTTAGTTCAGATGAAATCATGTAAATTATGAAAGTTTCTTATTTTGTATGTTTGTGTATTATATCTAATTGGTTGTTTTAACAACTAATCTATATCTAATAGCTATTGTTTTTGTACTATACCAATGACACTAATAGTAAAATTGATTTGACTACTTTGGAATAATATGTTATTTGTCATGTCTTTTTCATTGTAAGAAAATTTGTTGTATAATGCAAAGGACTTTTACTGTCCTTTTACTTTTATTTTTACAGTAATTTTAATACTTTTATTAAATTTGTAAAACATTTTTGAAGTTACATAATGTCTATTAGTTTTATATTTTAGATATTAATTGTAGTTTACCATGAATGCAAAGATATGTTTGTTATTTATTAACCTATGCAATCCATTAAACTATGTAAAGCATATATTTTAAGATAAAACAAAATATTGTTATTATTAAACATGATTTCTAAATAGAAAAAAGTGTGTATGGATTAAAAATATATTTTTTGTAATACAATAACACAAAGAATTAAAAACAGAACACAAGTTTAGGGATCACAGTCCAACAACTATGAATGATACATTTAAGATGTTAAGATTTATCATGCCCACAAATGTTTAGGGAAATCATACATTTACTACATTGAGTAGCTTCCACACTAATGACTACTGATCACACACATAACTATTAAGAGACCTGCACAGAATTGAGACGGCACTTGAGGATACATTAATACAGTTTAGAACAGTAAGTAAAATATGGTTATTTACTGTATACAACTGTGTACCAACCCTTACTCTACACAACATAACTGATTGTTTGAAAAACATTAAGAAATTCCTATAATGAACTACTGACAATGCAAACCTGTTACTTAAAACCTATTTCAGGTGATTAACTGAAGTTCGAATTCCTGCTGTGCCATGCAGCCACTGTTGGGCCCTTGAGCAAGGACCTTAACTCAGTCTGCTTAAGGGGCACCATACAATGACTGACCCTGTGCTCTGACTCTAGCTTCCAAACAAGCTGGGATATACTGAAAATAGAATATCATTGTACTGTACACATGTATACAGTATGACAAATAAAGGTGTTCTATTCTATTCTATTCTTTTCTATTCTATTGTACCTCATGAAGCTGGTTGAGAAAATGCCAGAAGTGTGCAAAGCTGTCATCAAAGCAAAAAGGGGCTACCTTTTGAAAAAAGTGTGAAACATATTCTGGTTCAACACTTTTTTTGTTTACCATATAATTCCATGTGTTCCTTCATAGTTCTGACATAAAATATAAATAGTATACACATGTAATCTAAGCAACTCAGCAAATCTCCTCTATGCAAAGTGACAGTTTCTACCTGAGCTTGGCAAGAAATTACAGTTCAATGTTTTTATAAAACTTAAAAAATGTTGACCTTTACCGGCTTTCTAATCCTTTAAATTCTTTACATGTCATTTTTTTCTCTATTCAGCTTGGTTTGTTTAATTGTTTTTAGTAAATTTTACAAAATTTTACTAAATAAACATGCATGTTTTAAGGGCATTTGGAACTGGTGTACACTAATTGTTTCTGTAAAGTCAAAACTGACTTTACAAGACTAACACTAACATCACAGGCAATCCTTTTACGTACATTCGGGTGTGGTGGGTTAAATATGACATCAAATGACATCATTGCAGACAAATGCACCATATACTACATGACTATCCTGACCTTCTTGTTTAGGCTTTCTGAGTTTATCTTTAATCTTGTAATGACTCACTTATTCGAACTTTTCTTTTATTGTTTTTTTTTTATATTTTTTTTTTACAGTTTGCTCACAGTTGCACAGCAGGTAATGCGAGTGCTGGAAGATTCCGTCCTTACACTGGTGTAGCACAGAGGCACAGCAGGTAATGTGAGGGCTGTGTAATGTCTGTAAGCTTTGCATGTTCTTTATTTGATTATTATCAAATTCAAACAAGTCAAAGAAAACAAACACACCTGTCTAAAACAGATGATTCATCCAACAGGTACACCACACGAGACAAAGCTTTCGTCTTTCATCACAGATCCTATAAATAGTTTGACTTCTGATTCATTCTACTACATTTGATTCTTCATTTGACACCACCGGACTGTTGAGCACAAGGTAAGATTCCAACAAGAGTTTTTACACAATATAATATATGAATATATTTTTATTAGAATATTAACATATCTTTCATTACATTCTTTGTAAACAATTAATCATGTACACTTAATAAAATAAAAGAGTTGGTTCCTGTTGGTTGATGGCAGCAGTGGCTATAAGACCTGCACTATTTGAGTCAGTATGAGTTGTTATTAATTTTAAAGACTGAAATAAGTAAGAAATATAAATAAGTCATGTGATACAGTTTAAATCAATAAAGTTATTGTACACAAAAGCAAATTATGTGTGAGCAGGACAATAAGATTATTATGTACCAGGATTTCTCAAGTAGCAAAGACTGGTTCATCTAATAATAAAAAGTAATCGTTCGATTAATAAATTGTAATGAATCTTTAGTTTTAATAACTTTTTTACATATGATTAATTTTATTATTTGTCTGTGGATTCTTTTGTGCATATGTATTTATTCTTTAATTAATTCATTGTTTGACCAGCGCTTTATCCAATAAATTTTCTTTTTTATTTTTATTGCAGTTGACGGTGGGCATTAACAGTTGTAAAGTAGTGGTATAAAAACTGAATTTGTTTTTTATCATCAAAAAATAAATAAATAAATAACTATGTCTAACAGTTAACAGTGGTTGTATTTGCAATTAGAAATTTTATTATTAATAAAAAATAAAAACACTAAACTTTATTTTTGTGGAAGAAATGCATTTTTTAACCATAATTACAGTGCTTTGCTTATTTTTTTTTATCCTTGACTGTATCCTGTAAAAGTAACGATTGAAAGTGTACAACTGTACTCTACTGTATATTATTTATATCTGATTCATTGTCTATTGGATGCCTTGTAGCAGTTTCTTTTTGGAAAAAAGCAGTAGTGGACCTTGCACTTGTCACAATACACATTTTCCCAGTGCACTGTGGAAATTCTCACCTGGTCACTACTTTATAATCATCATAATTTGGAATATGGTTTATCATGGCAGTGAGGACGTGACGACAGTGACAGTGACGACAAGCTTGGTTCATTTTGAAGTTTAGTGGATCCAGTATGTTCTGTGAATGCCTTGGTGTTCTTTGTCTCTTCAGTACTCAAGCCAGCTGTTCACAGAAGCCAGGTCTAGGGCATGTGTAATCATTCCAAAGGGTCCATTTTCTGGACTTGATGACCGTCTTGTACAGACTTCTCAGTTGCCCACACCAGCCATGGCCTGGTTATATCTCAGCACAACAGAAAAAGTATAATTTAATGCTCTGTAGTGTTTTTCTTTCTCTCTGCATACACTGTGAATGCAAAGTAACATTTTTTATTTTAAAAAAATTTCTATTCTGGTGGACAGCAGGTCTGGATTAGTGTTATTTGCAACAAAACTTTAAAAAAGAGGAAAACATGTAATTTCTATTGCAATGGACACAGGGTCTGAAGGGGTAAAAAGATGCTTAGATTCAACAGGTCTGGCAGTAATCCTGCCTGGGTGTGGCTAGTGAAATTAAACCCAATTGTCTTTTTCATGTAGGCCAGGTACATTTTTCTTTATGAAATGTCATCATTTAAAAACAATTTTGTGTTTACCTGGGTTACTTTTGTCTAATATATACGCAGTTGGATGACTTAAAACATATGTGTGATAAATATGCAAAATACAAGAAATTGAAAATGAATATTTTTTAGCAGCTTTGTAGTTTGTTTATCCATCTGTTTTATGTTACCAAGTTTAAAATTTACAGAATCTGTAGTTTAATAAAGTGCATTTACAGCCTTTTAATACTTGCTTTTATTATTCTAATGATCATGATTTAAATTTTTGTATTTGTAGAGGCTGTCATGGCAGTAATGCTACAAGAAGACACAATCCTACGTTTCGTCACCTGGAACACTGATGGTATTAAAAACACTCAAAAGTCACCAAGAAAGTTTGAAGATGTAATACAATATCTTATCAAAACTAGAACTGATGTCGCCTTCATAAATGATACACATGTTGGGCCAGAGTGTTCCAGTATCCTGGAGAATGTTGAAGGATGGAGAAGCTACTTTACTGTATACAGCTCTACAAGTAAAGGAGTTGCAATACTCATACATGACAGTGTACCATTTGAGTACATTTACCATGATGAGGATAGCACTGGACGTTACATTGTGCTGATCTGTCGTCTGTATGATGAACTGTTCACTCTTGTTAACGTTTACAATCATAAAGACGACAGAAAGGTTTTGGGTGAATTGAAAGACTATCTGATGGATACAGCTGAAGGTACACTAGTGGTGGGAGGTGATTTCAACACAGTTTTAAATCCCACCTTTGATCGTAAACCCTCATCTACAACACATTCAGCAGTTAGAGGGATTTTAGAAGATTTTACTGCCTCTCTAAATCTTAGAGATACCTGGTCATACTTCCACCCCACTGATGAGAACTTTACACGATACGACAATAATCAGAGCAGCTATTCAAGAATAGACATGTTTTTAATGCACATGGATACAATGACATGTGCAAGGGAATGTGACATAGATCACTTTAAGATTTCTGATCACACTCACTCCTCTTTTCCTTGATCTCAAAGTTATGCAGCTGACTGAAAATGCAGTTTCACATGTTGCCTTGCAAGGATACACACAAATAGACAGAATAGAGCCAGAGAGAATTAGCAGAGCTGAAATACTTAGTGCCATTAACACTGTATCTACCTCAGAGCTAAAACGACCCCTTGGGTTTGATGTTGGTTTCTACAAAAAACATCGCATTACAAAGTCAGAGGCCCTGAAGAAAGACTTCAATCTCATGTTACAATCTGAATGGATACCTGAGGATTTTAAATCACATTATGTTGATGGGGACTTTTACATTTTTAGTGTCGACTATTTGATATTCTCCCAAATTTTTGCCAAACGTATCAGTCTGTTTATTACACCTTTCATCAAAGGAGAGACAAAAACAGAGCCTCTTTTTTGTACCGTGTACATTAGCAGGGAGCCACAGAAAATCAGATGGTCCTTCTTACAGGGAATTATCTCTAAGCTAAGGGTACTCCCCACTGACCCCCCACTGAACACCGACATAGTGGATTTCCTTCTTCCTAAAGTTCAAACCACTTCTGCGGATCTCAGACATTTGCATTTTGGCTGTCCACTTACCAACACCATCCTTAATTTGGCTCTGCAGGAGTTAAAAGATCAGATAGAAAAGATTGAGTGCTCAACCAGTGTTTGCTATCACAGACAGACTCTGGGCATACATGCAGATGAGAGCAGAGTTCATGTGATTACTGAGATAGTGCAACAATTTAGGAGACAATCTTGCATTACATTATCTGATAAATCTGACTAAACAAAATATTATAAGCAGAACTGTCCCAGGGTCTCTAGTTAAACTATACACTAGATGACATTAGAGGTGTGTGGAGAAAATGTCTTCATGGGTTGTACAATGCACACACACATTTTATCTGGTTTAGAAAAGGAAATGAATGTATATGACTATTTGTTCCACGTATAACATACATAATAATGTCTTTATATTAGATGATATATTTGCCTGTATGCTGTGTTACCCATCTAACAATGTTATTGTATTCTGTATATGCTCTTATTGTAAATGTTATGGCTGCGACACATACTAAGATAGTTGGGATTGGGGCATGCTTACCAATACCCACTTTTCTTTTTAATAATCTTTTGTAATATTTCTAATTTGTTTGTAATATTGCTGTTGTTGCACTGACAACAAAAAAAGTGGGATGACAAAATACCTCAGCTGCTTAACAGCCTGGAATCTTTGTTAAATATTGCTGGATATTGCACTTCATAATGCGGCACATGTTTTCAAGAGAAGACAGGTCTGGACTGCAGACAGGTCAGTCTAGCACCTGCACTCTCTTTCAATGAAGCCATGCAGAATCTGGCTTAGCATTGTATTGTTAAAACAGACAGGATGTGCCTTAAATCATATTGATTAGATGGAAACATATGTTGCTCCAAAATGCATACGTACCCATCATTAGTAATGATGCCTTTATAGATGTGTTAAGAGTTACAAATGCCATTTGCACTAATACACTTCCATATCACGACAGGTGAACACTATTCACTAGTGAAAACAATCAGCACAATCAGAAAAATCCTTTGAAGCTAGCATTCTGAAATAAAGCACTGGTCTACCTTGGAGAAGAAAGATGCCTGATGTAGTGATTTAAACACAGAGTTTATGAGGAACAAGGGGCTGGTTCTTGATTGTGAGAGAAAACAGCCTGCCATGGGTTGACGTGGGGAGGAAAACTTGGGTCACCTGAAGGTAATGGTAATTTACTGTAGAAAACATTGAGTGTACACAGGACATTTAGAAATTTAGATTTATTAGATTTATAAGTAATACATTTTAATCAATATTTTATCTTATATTTATTAGCTTTATGTGTGATTTAACTGCATTATGAAATGTATGATAATTATAAGTATAAAATGTTTGTTTATCTGTACATTGTACATTTTGTGCCTCATCACATTTGACATCACAATATGAAATTGTTGATTTGAAAAAAAAAATTAAAAGTGAATGTAAATAAATACTAAGGTCTGATCTTTTTTTTTTTTTTACCAAAAGAACATATTTAAATATAAAATAATTATTAAATCTAAAACTTGCTTCAATGTTAAAGGAATGTAATTTAAATACAATAGAAATCTTGACAGAAGGCATTAATACTGAGTGTGATCAAGTCTTTGACTTCTAGCTTAACTGTACATGGTTGTTGTGGCTGTATCTGAGTCAAAGCGTTTTCAGCACATAACCATATACAGTAGTGTTCAAAAAAATAGCAGTGATTAAAAAAAAGCGAATAAAGCACAAAATCATTATAATAACTTTTATTTCCATAAATGCAAATGCACTAAAAATACTACACTTTCAATTCTAAATCAAAACATTAACAAAATTTAGCCAGTTTGTGTTAATCCTTTATAGAAAGTTAAGTTTCCGAGATCTATGTTGCATGCAGTCGACCAACTTCTGGCATCTCTGAACAGGTATTCCAGTCCAGAATGATTAGAGATTTCACAGTTCTTCTGCAATTTTGGTTTTGCCTCAAAAAAACTCGTCAGAACACAAGTTCTCTATGGGATTGAAGTCAGGGGATTGGGCTGGCCACTCTATTACCTCAATCTTGTTTGTCTGTAACCAAGATTTGTTGGGTCATTGTCATGTTGAAACACCCATTTTAAGGACATTTCTTTTTCAACATAGGGCAACATGATCTCCTCAAGTATTCTGATATATTTAAAGTGATCCATGATCCCTCGTATGTGATAAATAGACGTAACACCACGGTACGAAAAACATCCCCATATCATCATTTTGTACCACCATGCTTTACTGTCTTCACAGTGTACTCTGGCTTGAATTCAGTGCTCGGGCGTCATCTGACATACTGTCTATGGCCACTAGACCCAAAAAGAACAATTTTGCTTTCACCAGTCCACAAATGTTGAGCCATTTCTCTTTGGACCAGTCAATGTGTTCCATGGCAAATTTGAACCCATTCAGGACACGTCTTTTTCTTAACAACGGAACTTTGCAAGGAGTTCTTGCTGGTAAATTGGCTTCACTTAATCATCTTCTGTACTCACTGGTAACTCCAGATGTTCCTTGATCGTTCTGGAGGTGATCATTGGCTATTTGCCATTTTGGCTATTCTTCGATCCTTTCGAACAGTAGTTCCACACTTCCTTCCGTGTCTTTCAGGTTTTGGTTGTCACTTCAAGGCATTTGAGATCATTTTAGCTGAGCAGCCGATAATTTTCTGCACTTCTCTGTATGTTTTTCCCTCTACAATCAACTTTTTAATCAAAGTACGCTGTTCATCAGAACAATGTCTGGAACAACCTATTTTACCCAGTATTTCAAAAGGAAATGCGCTATGACCAACCTGTGCAACATTTGCCACCCTCCTAAATTAAATAAGGGCCAAAATTGACACCCGTTCTTCTGCAGAATGAATGACCTCACCAATCGAACTCCTCACTGCTATTATTTTGAACAACCCTCTTTCAATCAGTGCTTCGATTATTCAGAATGAGCGGCATGCATGTTGTAATTGTTGGGTTTGTTTTGTTTTCATTACACTACTACACTTTCAAGTAAATTTTTTGCTATGTAGAAATAGCATTTTTACTAAAAACAGTGATTTATCAGGTTAATGGTGTTGGACTGCTATTTTCTTTGAACACCACTGTATGTATTTATGTGTAAATTAATTAGACCGCTTCAACTGTATTTGACACAAAGTATAAAACCCATCCAACAGATCAGTAATTACCTCTTGCAGCACTTTGTGTGTGTTTTATCTGATTGACTTTTTGTCATATTTGATGACTAAAATAGTTTTGTTATTGTATTATAAGGAAATGACATGAAATGCACACATGTTAATTCTGTCTGCCTTCGGTATGAAGTATTTGTTGAAAAAACTTAATTATTATTTTTTAATTAATATTTGCCAAAAACTATATCTGTTATAGGCAGAAAAAGAAAACTAACATGAAGCCAAAATGTGTTAGTCAAAAAGCCAAAATTACTCCAGATTATACAGTGGTACCTCGGTAGACGTCCTTAATCCGTTCCAGATCCTTGGATTTATACCAAACAGGACGTGTACCAACCGAATTTTTTCCATAAGAAATAAAGGGAAAATGATTAATCCGTTCCCATGAAAAAAAATCCTATTGTTATTGCCAAATTATACGTTGATGGGGTTGTATAAAATAATTTATAAAACGGATAGTTCCGGTCCTAAAATCTGATTGGCTGAGCTGCGTTCAAAGCCGTTGTAAAATCCCTGATATACGCGCACCTGTGACCACCTCACATCATTCCATATTAATACGCCACTGAAAAGAAAAAGTACAAACTTGGTTGAACACTATTTTAAGTCATGTACTATACATGGAAATGTCCAGATTAATATAAACAGTAATCCTGATCATTAAGCGGGTGTTTCGTACAAGAAATAGTGTAATAGTTTGCGAATGTTATGTTCGCCCTCATGTTGCCTAGCAACACGGCACACCGTTAACGGGACTACAGTACCTGAAAATTCACAGAGAGTTACAGCGCGGGTTGTTCACTGAATGGTAGCAACTGGTGTAATGACGCTCGTGGCTTTGTCTCGCGAGAAAGGTAAACAAGGACCTATACCAAGTTGGACTTATACCAAAGCAGACGTATACCGAGGTTTCACTGTAGTTGATTGTTTTGAATTCAATTAAAACATGCAAAATACTTCTTTCACTTATTTATTCATTTTAAATATGTTATATATTTAATATTTATTCATTAATAATATTATAAACTTTATAAAATTATACAGATACATCATATCATAGCATTTGATGGTTTACTTGACTGCACTTCATACATTCAAAGTTCTAGAAATGTGTCAGACTGACTAACCTTAATTTCTATAAGGAATGATGGACTATTATTCCTCTTTACTTATTTAAGTGGTTCTTGCCATAACATGGATTAGAACAGTAGTTAAATAGAGTGATTCACTGTATACAAATGTGTACTAACCTTTACTCTACACAACACAACTGATTGTTTCAAATACATTAAGACGGCAAAACATTCCACAAATGACTTGACAAGGCAAACCTGTTAATTAAAAAGCATTCCAGGTGACTACCTCATGATGCTGATTCAGAGAATGCCAAGAGAGAATGCCAAGAGTGTGCAAAGCTGTCATCAAAGAAGGAATTTAAAAAAATCCAAACTATACAACAAACAATAAATTTTGGTTTAACATTTTTTTTTACTAAATCATTTAATGTGTTCCTTCATAGTTTTGATCTAAAACATAAATATAAAAAAAACATAAAAATAAAGAAAAAATACTGAATTACTAAATGAGAAGGTGTATCTCAGTATCAGTTCGTGGCATGGCAAGCACTACATGGCTTTGGACTGCTAAGCAATAAAAAAACCCTCTGCTTGACACCTTAAGTTTGTTTGATTCCAATCAAGCCACTAAGTTAAATGACATTATAGACCATTATAGAACAACCAAATTATTAATACAAGTTGCTGTATGTTTTTATATTTCCAATCCTGATGTTTAATATCCCTATATAGTTTGTCTAAGTATACTATAAGTAGACTAGCAAACGTCTGTACTTATTTCAAACATGTTAAAAATATATTAATGTCATACTTTGACCAAGTAAACTTTTATCTTACTTTTTTTAAAAGTATACTTTTAATAAAAACATTACCATCAAGTATACTTTTAGTTAAATTTAAGTTTCATTTAATTTAATATACTTCTCATATATACTTGTTTTCAAATACACGTTTAGTATATTTTTGCAAAGTATATTAAACAACTGCTGTAGTAATTCACTTAAAGTACACTATTAATACATTATACGAAGATTTACTTAAGTGTATTTTTTCATAAGTGAAAAGAAGTATACTTAAGTATCCTAATCTTCAGTATAGGCTACAGTGCACTAAAGTATATTATCGTCACACTAATGATCAATACACTTAAAGAGTGCTAATTATACTTTAATTGTACAAAAAATAATACAAAAGATCAACTTTAATTGTATTAAGTGTACTAAACTGTTCTAAATTAGAACTATTGTAAGTAGCTAATTTACCTTAAGTATACTACTGCATGTGTATTTAATTCCATGTTTCACATACACTTACAGTGAAATTAAAGCACACTTCACAACTGTACAATCAGTATTCCAAGTGCACTTGGAGTACATTAATATATATATATTATAAAAAGACTTTAAATATATTTATTTTAGAGTAAAAATATACCTCCACTTCCTGTCTTTCTAGACCTGATTCTAGCAATACATTTATCAATATATTTATTTATGAGCACTGTAATGACATATGTAGTAATACCAACCTTATATACAGAGGTAAACTTATAATTATACTTTTAATAAATACATTACCATGAAGTATACTTTTAGTTAAATTTAAGTTTTATTAAATTTAATATACTTCTTACATACTTGTTTTTATAATAGATGTTTGGTATATTTTTGCAAAGAATGTTAAACAATGTGTATTTTTTAACATGAAGTTACTTATTGGTACAATAGTAAAACGTTTTTACTATTTTTGTTATTTTAAAATATAATAATTGTAAAAATATTTCAGCATTCCTAAATTCTAATATGGAAAATAAATTAATTATGTTAAAGAACATATTCAGAGACTTTTTAATACTATGTTATGCATTTTTACTTTGCATGTAATTAATAGATTTCATATGATGCTGTAATTATACAGTACTTGCAAAGAATTCACTACATAAATATTTATTCAGTGTACTTGAATGAACGAGTTAAAAATTACATCCAAGTGTTTTTTTTAAAGTGACTAGAGCTCACAATAAAGCTAAACAGTTTATTTAACATATCTTCAGTATTACAGATCGCGCATATTACACACGCATAAAAACCGTACCTCGCTTCAGCTAAAAGTCTCAAACCACCTCAAAACATAAAAAAACGAACCCTACTGGTTGATGGTTACAATTCAGAGATCAGTGCATGGCTGATAAGTTTTGCTATGAACTACAAAGAATCAGGTTTAGGAAGTGGAAGTATATTTTTACTCTAAAATAAATATATTTAAAGTCTATATTTAATATATTTTTTACTTAGTGTACTCTAAGTGCAATTAGAATACTGATTAAATGTGCTTTAATTTCACTTTAAGTGTATGTGAAACATGGAGTTAAATACACATGCAGTAGTATACTCAAGTTGAATTAAATATACTTAAAATAGTCTCAATTTAGTACAGTTTAGTACACTTAACACAATTAAAGTTGAGCTTTTGTATTATTTTTGTACAACTAAAGTATATTAAGTACAAAAACAGTTGTTCCATTTTAGCACTCTTTAAGTGTATTGATCATTAGTGTGACAATAATACACTTTAGTGCACTTTAGCATATTGAAGATTAGTATACTTAGTATACTTTTTTTTTCACCAGAGATATTTTGTAAAAATTTATATTCCAATTATTCAGTTACAGAAAATGAACAGAATTTTTGAAAAGACAGACAGACAAGTAAATAGAAAGATAAGTGAACAAACAGACAAATGTAGACATACAGAATAACAGGCAGAATGACAGACAGACAAATATGACAAATTCAGCCTTTCTGAGAGATTAAAAGTAGTATCACATTTTTCTCAGTATTCTTTTTATGCTGTTTTATCTAATTGTATCCAATTACCTTCACTGGTGTAGACTCCTACACATATGTAATACACATCCCCTCTGACTGTGCCTGCAGCTGTAACAGTTATGATTACTTCTTTGATCATATCTCTCAACGGACACAGCCAACTATCTATGTGTTGGTACCTGACTGGTCAATTGTATCCTGTTTGTTTACATCTATTTTTTATTTTTAAAATACAACAATTTTGGTTTCTTGCTAAGCTCAGATAGAAAACCCAAACTGTCACCCTGCTTTGAGGACATTTGCTGGGATGCTCAGATGTAATCCAACAACCAACAAAAGACTGTCATAAATTATAAGCTGTTGGAACACATTTTATGCTACAGTTGTCTACATCCATACCAGCTTTACAATGCCATGGGTTTAGAGGCTGGAATTCATTTAAAAAAAAACCTTCTTCTTAAACATTACAGTTTGACTAAAAAACAGCCTTCTGAAATCATCAGTTGAAACAAATGTTCAGTTTTTTGCCAAGAAGAACAGAAGTACACTATATGACAGAAAGTATGTGGACCTGGCGTAGTGTGTTACTAACGGTAATCTTTGAGACTGTGGTCCCAGCTCTCTTCAGGTAATTGACCAGGTCCTCCCGTGTGGTTCTGGGCTGATTCCTGACCTTTCTCAGGATCATCCTTACCCCATGAGGTGAGATCTTGCATGGAGCAGGAGACCAAGGAAGATTGACAGTCATCTTGTGTTTCTTCCATTTTCTAATAATTGCGCCAACAGTTGTTGCCTTCTTACCAAGATGCTTGCTATTGTCCTGTAGCCCATCCCAGCCTTGTGCAGGTCTACAATTTTGTCCCTGGTGTCCTTAGATAGCTCTTTGGTCTTGGCAATGGTGAAGAGGTTGGAGTGTGATTGATTGAGTGTGTGGACAGGTGTCTTTTATACAGGTTACGAGTTCAAACAGGTGCAATAAATACAGATAATGAGTGCAGAATAGGAGGGCTTTTTAAAGAAAAACTAACAGGTCTGTGAGAGCCAGAATTCTTGCTGGTTGGTAGATGATCAAATACTTATTTTTTGCAATAAAATGCAAATCAATTATTTAAAAATCATACAATGTAATTTTCTGGATTTTTTTTTATTCTGTCTCTCACAGTTGAAGTGTCCCTACGATAAAAATGACAGGCCTCTCCATTCTTTGTAGGTGGGAAAACTTGCAAAATCGGCAGTGTATCAAAAACTTATTCTCCTCACTGTACGTATATGTACAGTGTATCACAAAAGTGAGTACACCCCTCACATTTCTGCAGATATTTAAGTATATCTTTTCATGGGACAACACTGACAAAATGACACTTTGACACAATGAAAAGTAGTCTGTGTGCAGCTTATATAACAGTGTAAATTTATTCTTCCCTCAAAATAACTCAATATACAGCCATTAATGTCTAAACCACTGGCAACAAAAGTGAGTACACCCCTTAGTGAAAGTTCCTGAAGTGTCAATATTTTGTGTGGCCACCATTATTTCCCAGAACTGCCTTAACTCTCCTGGGCATGGAGTTTACCAGAGCTTCACAGGTTGCCACTGGAATACTTTTCCACTCCTCCATGACGACATCACGGAGCTGGCGGATATTCGAGACTTTGCGCTCCTCCACCTTCCGCTTGAGGATGCCCCAAAGATGTTCTATTGGGTTTAGGTCTGGAGACATGCTTGGCCAGTCCATCACCTTTACCCTCAGCCTCTTCAATGAAGCAGTGGTCGTCTTAGAGGTGTGTTTGGGGTCATTATCATGCTGGAACACTGCCCTGCGACCCAGTTTCCGGAGGGAGGGGATCATGCTCTGCTCAGTATTTCACAGTACATATTGGAGTTCATGTGTCTCTCAATGAAATGTAACTCCCCAACACCTGCTGCACTCATGCAGCCCCAGACCATGGCATTCCCACCACCATGCTTGACTGTAGGCATGACACACTTATCTTTGTACTCCTCACCTGATTGCCGCCACACATGCTTGAGACCATCTGAACCAAACAAATTAATCTTGGTCTCATCAGACCATAGGACATGGTTCCAGTAATCCATGTCCTTTGTTGACATGTCTTCAGCAAACTGTTTGCGGGCTTTCTTGTGTAGAGACTTCAGAAGAGGCTTCCTTCTGGGGTGACAGCCATGCAGACCAATTTGATGTAGTGTGCGGCGTATGGTCTGAGCACTGACAGGCTGACCCCCCACCTTTTCAATCTCTGCAGCAATGCTGATAGCACTCCTGCACCTATCTTTCAAAAACAGCACTTGCATGTGACGCTGAGCACGTGCACTCAGCTTCTTTGGACGACCAACGCGAGGTCTGTTCTGAGTGGACCCTGCTCTTTTAAAACGCTGGATGATCTTGGCCACTGTGCTGCAGCTCAGTTTCAGGGTGTTGGCAATCTTCTTGTAGCCTTGGCCATCTTCATGTAGCGCAACAATTCGTCTTTTAAGATCCTCAGAGAGTTCTTTGCCATGAGGTGCCATGTTGGAACTTTCAGTGACCAGTATGAGAGAGTGTGAGAGCTGTACTACTAAATTGAACACACCTGCTCCCTATGCACACCTGAGACCTAGTAACACTAACAAATCACATGACATTTTGGAGGGAAAATGACAAGCAGTGCTCAATTTGGACATTTAGGGGTGTAGTCTCTTAGGGGTGTACTCACTTTTGTTGCCGGTGGTTTAGACATTAATGGCTGTATATTGAGTTATTTTGAGGGAAGAATAAATTTACACTGTTATATAAGCTGCACACAGACTACTTTTCATTGTGTCAAAGTGTCATTTTGTCAGTGTTGTCCCATGAAAAGATATACTTAAATATCTGCAGAAATGTGAGGGGTGTACTCACTTTTGTGATACACTGTATATATGGCAAATAAAGGCGTTCTATTCTATTCTACCTCGTGAAGCTGATTGAGAGAATGCAGAATTGAGTCTGCTGTCATCAAAGCAAAAAGGCTACTTTTTTGAAAATTTTTTAAAACATACTCTGGTTTAACACTTTTTTTGTTTAATATATACACGGATCAGCCATAACATTAAAACCACCTCCTTGTTTCTACACACATTGGCCATTTTATCAGCTACCATATAGAAGCACTTTGTAGTTCTACAGTTACTGACTGGAGTCCATCTGTTTGTATGGATGCTTTGTTAGCCCCCTTTCATGCTGTTCTTCAATGGTCAGTGGTCCACCAACCAAAAATATATCCAGCTAACAGCTTCCTGTGGACAGCGTCCTGTGACCACTGATGAAGGTCTAGAAGATGACCAACTCAAACAGCAGCAATAGATGAGCGATCGTCTCTGACTTTACATCTACAAGGTGGACCAGCTAGGTAGGAGTGTCTAATAGAGTGGACAGTGAATGGACATGGTATTTAAAAACTCCAGCAGCACTGCTGTGTCTGATCCACTCATATCAGCACAACACACACTAACACACCACCACCATGTCAGTGTCACTGCAGTGCTGAGAATGATCCACCACCCAAATAATACCTGCTCAGTGGTGGTCCTGTGGGGGTTCTGACCATTAAAGAACAGGGTGAAAGCAGGCTAAAAATGTATGTAGAGAAACAGATGGACTACAGTCAGTAATTGTAGAACTTCAAAGTGCTTCTATATGGTAAGTGGAGCTGATAAAATGGACAGTGAGTGTGGAGGTGGTTTTAATGTTATGGCTGATCGGTGTAATTCCATATGTGTTCCTTCATAGTTTTGACATAAAATATAAATAGTATACACATGTAATCTGAGCATCCAAGCAAATCTCCTCTAAGCAAAGTGACAGTTTCTACCTAAGCTTGGCAAGAAATCACTGTTCAATGTTTTTATAAAACTCATTTCTACCTTTAATTTCTTTCTAATCCTTTAAATTCTTTATATGTCATTTTCTCTATTCAGCTTGGTTTGTTTAATTGTTTTATTTCTAACTAAATAAACATGCATGTTTTTAAGGACATTTGGAATTGGCGTACACTCTCATTGTTTCTGTGAAGACAATCCTTTTACGTACATTCGGGTGTGGTGGGTTAAATATGACATCAAATGACATAATTTGATGACAAATTGCAGAAAGATGCACCAAATACTACATGACTATCCTGACCTTCTATTTTAGGCTTTTCGAGTTGATCTTTAACCTCATTGACTCATTTATTCATACTTTTTTTTTTTACAGTTTGCTCACAGTTGCAAAGCAGGTGCTGCAAGATTTTGTGATATGAGGGCTGTATACTGACTGTAAGTTTTGCATGTTCTTCTTGTGTCCTTGTGTCATGTGTCATTGTGCCACCCTTATCAAATTATTATTACATTCAAACAAATCACAGAAAACACACCTGTCCAAAACAGATGATTCAACCAACAGGTACACAACACGTGACAAAGCATTCGTCTTTCATCACAGATCCTATAAAAAGTTTGACTTCTGATTCATTCGGACACATTAGATTCTTCATTTGACACCACCGGACTGCTGAGCACAAGGTAAGATTCCAACAAAAGTTTTTACACAATATAATACAGTATATGAATATATTTTATTAGCATATTAACAAATCTTTCATTACATTCTTTTTAAACAATTATTTAAGAAGTTAGTAAAATAAAAGAGTTTGTTACCGTTCATTAATGGCAGCAGTGGCAGTAAGACATGAAAAACTGAACTATTTAAGTCATTATCAGTTGTTAGTAATAAAAAGACTAAAACTAACTATGTATCTATACATGACAATATTAAACTATATGAAAAATTAAAAAAAATTAAAAGTGTATAGTTAAAAATATAAAATGCATTATAACCACATTAACAATGATGTGTATTCCTAGCAGTCTCTGGGGCTTTTGAAGTAATAAAACAGCCCCAAAACAGATTTTTTAAAAATCATAATTAAATAGTGTAAAATTAATTTTCTTAAAAACATACTATCTAGAACATGAGCTGATTCTGTCATGCTAAAACAAGCAGACATGTTCTTGAAACAGATGTTTCTTGATGGCAGCAGAGGTGGAAAGAGTACTAAATATTGTACTCAAGTAAAAGTACTATTACTTTGATGATTTTTTACTTAAGTACAAGTAAAATTACTAGTCTAAAAATCTATTCAAGTAAAAAGTAACTCATTTAAAATGTACTCAGAGTAAACGTTACTTCGTTACTTTTTTAACAGAAGGAGGGACATCATTTTCCAACAGAAGTTCATAGATGAATGATACAGCAGACTATACACAGCTCACCAGCCATGCAGTGCATATTAGCAGTTCATGTGTGGATTTAGCCACTCTACACACCTAACAGACTGCAACTGCTGTTATCAATTCATTATTTCAACTAGGGTTGCCAACTTTTAGAACAGTAAATAAAGTAACACCCTGGGCTGGCGAGTTGGTGGAAGACATAGGGTGGGGGGAGGGATGTCAGGTGTTTACCTAAGCAGGGGGGGGGGGGGGGGGGGGGCTAGGCGGTTAGGGTTGCACTTATAAAAAATATAACGGGTCTTACACCATCATAGGAACATGTAGGATATAATCCACTTTACATAAGACTAACTAATGAAAGCCATTGTAGATATTCTCTTAGCTTTCCCGGTAAAAGCTTAAATTGGTTATTCGTTCACTAAACTGTCATTTATACAACAACCAATGAAGAAAAATATTGAAATTCCGCCCAGAATGTGAATTCGGAAGCTCTGATTGGTTTATACATCTTAATCTCTTCACCAAAAGATATACACCCAATATGCTGACTTCTGTATTTTGCATTAGGAACAATCAAGATCCTTTTTGGCCTTGTATTATTTTCAAAAAGGAACAAGTCAGACAATAGCAAGTTTTCACATTGCATCAGTCTAAAAAGCTTCCATCGTGCAGGAGCTTGAATTTTAAATACAGTATTAAAATGCACATGCATTTACCAGATTGTCCTGTGTATTTCCAATCCTATGCAGTTATTTTTCAATACAGAAACATGCAGAGAGAAATGAAAGTTCATGAAAATTTATTATTTTTTGAAATTTTTGAATCTTTTAATAATGTTATGTACTATAGATGGTGAAACCAACTTAAAATGTTTACTTTAAAAAATATAAGATGCTATTTTAAAAATGTCTTTTGGCAATTATGTGGTGTACTCATTTACCAAATAAACACCATTATAAAAAGAAAACTGTAAAAACAAAACTTGTAAAAACAAGAATCCATGATTTGGTCATTCTCTTAAACCTGATATCTGATACACTTTCAGTTTAGTGTGTGTACATTTTAAAATGAGAGGATTCAAACCATTAAAGAGAAATTGCAACACGATATTTATTGTATATAACATAACACACTTTTACCTAAAAATAGTACTGTACTTTTGATCAGTCTCAAAATATATTTTGACTGAGATTTTAACTGATTTAAATTTTAACTGGGATATACACTCACTGACCACTTTCAATATCAGTGAAAGTACCAGATAAGTGTACCTAAATAAGTTGTTGGTCAGTGTATATTAAAATAAGATATACTGTGGGTGCTTTATTCCTTCCTGTCCCATTTAAACATAATGAAAAAATTAAAATAAATAAAAAGTAAAACATTTCTCATTAAAATTTCACGTTTTATATTTGCAGAAATTCATCATCAAATAAAGATGTCAAGATATCTCAATTTTGTCTCCTGGAATACACGAGGTCTTAAAAAAGCCAATAAGTTTCCACAAAAGTTTTCAGATGTGTTAAACAAACTTGAACAGATTGAAACAGACATTGCTTTTATACAAGAGACACGTGTTGGACCAGAGTTTTGCACAAAGTTGGAGCATGTTGCAGGATGGAAGATCATCTACACTGTACACAGCTCTAAAAGTAAAGGAGTTGCAATATTCATAAAAGACACTGTACCATTCGAGTACATTTGCCATGATGAAGATTACAGTGGAGGTTACATTGTACTCTTCTGCCGTCTGTATGGTGAATTGTACACGCTTGTTAACGTGTACAAACATAAGAAGGACAGTTACATCTTGGAAAGATTAAAAGAATATTTGCTGGAAACACAGAAGGGAGTGCTAGTAGTTGGAGGCGATTTTAACACAGTGTTGCATCCCAGCTTTGATCGAATACCTCTGACTTCTTATATAAAAAAGTTTCATTTAAAAACAATTTTAGATGACTTTACTGCACCTCTTAATCTCAGAGACACCTGGTCATACCACCACCCCACTGCTGACGATTATACACGAAGTGGGAATAAAACAAGCTCTAGGTTAGATATGTTTTTTATGCATGAAGACAGAATGCATCTGGTGAATGACAGCAAAATAGAGGCCAGTGAAATTTCTGATCATGATCCTCTTATTCTAACACTTGGAGTTCAGAAGCAGCAGTCTGCTTCACCAGTGCAAGAATTTAGATTTAAACATGACAGAAGACTGGGAAAGATTAATGGAGCAGAAATACTAAGAGCCATTAAATCTTTACCTGACCCAAGTGCAGAAGGACCTGTGGATTCCTATAAAAGGGAAATGAGGCCATTAACAGAGTGCTTAAAGAACATTTACAATCATATGTTAGAAAACAATCCAATAGATCAAGATTTTAGGTCTACTTGTTCAGGACACAGACACATTTTTAATTTGGATGATTTAATATTCTTAAAAATTCTAGCAAATCGCCTCAGCATGTTTGTTACCCCATCTCTCCCTGGAAAGATAGAGACAAACCATAAGATCACTGTGTACCTCGAGAAACCCTCTCAAGAAATAAAATGGTCCTTCCTGCAGCCAATTCTGCAGAACCTGAAAAAGATTGATCATGCACCCCCACCAGACTTTAGCATTCTGGATTGCCTTCTTCCTACAGTCCAAAATGAATCCAGGGAAACCAGATGTTTAATGAATGGCTGCCCACTCACCAATCCCATTCTCAAACTAGTTTTAAGGGAGCTGGAACATCAGGTTTCCAAAACTGAGCCTCAATGCACTACCACTGTTTGCTTGCACAGACAGGCCCTGCGCATATATGCAGACCTAGACAAACATGAATCAATTTCTACACTAATGAAGGGATTTACAGCAGAATCAGGAATTAAGCTAAATGTTCTGATCCAAGAGCACAATGAATAAGGCGAAATTAACTGTATAAAGGACTGGCTGCTGCCAGTGTAATCATTCATAACCATGCATGTCAATTTCTGTGTCTACTCAGCCTATAAATAATGAAATGTTACTTGTCCATCGTTTGTCATAAAATTCATTTAGAGAAGATTTTATTAAGTTTGATGGAAATGAACTTTTATGGAAACAAAATCTGTATACAGTACGTACATTTGAAGAAAGCTTAGCACACATAAAAATGTAAATGTTATACCATGTATATAGTTATTATCACTAAACCAATGTTTTTAAAACAATGATACTAAATGAGGATTTGTATACAGTACGTACATTTGAAGAAAGCTTAGCACACATACAAATGTAAATGTTATATCTCATCTTTACAAGGAACATATTTTTAAATTTATCAAATACTTTCCTAAAGCCACTGAGTTTTTGTTTTAACTCCTATATGTAAATATATTCAATGCCTTTATTTAATGTATCCTGTATATTATAAAAGTTATTTTATATAACATTTTTATCTACTCAAATAAACAAATGAATAAATACATTTTCCAAACCAAAAATGAAGTTTGTTTATTATGGTTAATTTTTAAAATAGTTTACCATATGTTACTTATATGTTAATATGACTGGTAGTGGTGTGACTAGCTGTTTATGAAGCCATGAAACATTAATGGGCCGACCATACAAAAATTATATCAAATGAAAATAATTTACTTCCATAAACAAGCTGTTTGTAAGCGTGACACAAACAGCATGTTAAGGATCTACCTATGAGTGAGAATTTACATATGCATTGACATAAGTGACCAAAAAATATACAGTGTATCACAAAAGTGAGTACACCCCTCACATTTCTGCAAATATTTTATTATATCTTTTCATGGGACAACACTATAGACATGAAACTTGGATATAACTTAGAGTAGTCAGTGTACAGCTTGTATAGCAGTGTAGATTTACTGTCTTCTGAAAATAACTCAACACACAGCCATTAATGTCTAAATAGCTGGCAACATAAGTGAGTACACCCCACAGTGAACATGTCCAAATTGTGCCCAAATGTGTCGTTGTCCCTCCCTGGTGTCATGTGTCAAGGTCCCAGGTGTAAATGGGGAGCAGGGCTGTTAAATTTGGTGTTTTGGGTACAATTCTCTTATACTGGCCACTGGATATTCAACATGGCACCTCATGGCAAAGAACTCTCTAAGGATGTGAGAAATAGAATTGTTGCTCTCCACAAAGATGGCCTGGGCTATAAGAAGATTGCTAACACCCTGAAACTGAGCTACAGCATGGTGGCCAAGGTCATACAGCGGTTTTCCAGGACAGGTTCCACTCGGAACAGGCTTCGCCAGGGTCGACCAAAGAAGTTGAGTCCACGTGTTCGGCGTCATATCCAGAGGTTGGCTTTAAAAAATAGACACATGAGTGCTGCCAGCATTGCTGCAGAGGTTGAAGACGTGGGAGGTCAGCCTGTCAGTGCTCAGACCATACGCCGCACACTGCATCAACTCGGTCTGCATGGTCGTCATCCCAGAAGGAAGCTGACGCACAAGAAAGCCAGCAAACAGTTTGCTGAAAACAAGCAGTCCAAGAACATGGATTACTGGAATGCCCTGTGGTCTGATGAGACCAAGATAAACTTGTTTGGCTCAGATGGTGTCCAGCATGTGTGGCGGCGCCCTGGTGAGAAGTACCAAGACAACTGTATCTTGCCTACAGTCAAGCATGGTGGTGGTAGCATCATGGTCTTGGGCTGCATGAGTGCTGCTGGCACTGGGGAGCTGCAGTTCATTGAGGGAAACATGAATTGCAACATGTACTGTGACATTCTGAAACAGAGCATGATCCCCTCCCTTTGAAAACTGGGCCTCATGGCAGTTTTCCAACAGGATAACGACCCCAAACACAACCTCCAAGATGACAACTGCCTTGCTGAGGAAGCTGAAGGTAAAGGTGATGGACTAAACCCAATTGAGCACCTGTGGCGCATCCTCAAGTGGAAGGTGGAGGAGTTCAAGGTGTCTAACATCCACCAGCTCCGTGATGTCATCATGGAGGAGTGGAAGAGGATTCCAGTAGCAACCTGTGCAGCTCTGGTGAATTCCATGCCCAGGAGGGTTAAGGCAGTGCTGGATAATAATGGTGGTCACACAAAATATTGACACTTTGGGCACAATTTGGACATGTTCACTGTGGGGTGTACTTACTTATGTTGCCAGCTATTTAGACATTAATGGCTGTGTGTTGAGTTATTTTCAGAAGACAGTAAATCTACACTGCTATACAAGCTGTACACTGACTACTCTAAGTTATATCCAAGTTTCATGTCTATAGTGTTGTCCCATGAAAAGATATAATGAAATATTTGCAGAAATGTGAGGGGTGTACTCACTTTTGTGATACACTGTATCAGTGGGCTTCATCAGTATGGGCTTCCTAATACTATGGGCCCTGGTGTGACTATCCACTCTGCATTGAAGACAGGTATAGAACACATAGATATACTTCATTTTACCACCATTATTTTCTGCTAAGTAAGGTTTAATAGCAGCATTAAAATAAGTATCTTAACATTAAAAAAATTCTAAAAATTGTAAATACATAAGTTGTTTTAAAAGGAATTCTTGGGAAGGTTAAACTAGTTAAGAACAAAGCAGGAGAATTCTTAGGCTGTATTGTATTGGAACCAGATGTTAAATTAGCAAGAAAGAATACACTGCAGAGATACAATAATAAGCTTTTCTACTGACATGACTGACAGGTGATTGCTGCCAACACCGAAACATTATGTGACATCGCCCTTAGTGTTCCTATGCCTCCAAACCTGTGAAATAAGTTTAATATTAAAACTAGTCCTAGTAAATAAGAAGTAAACACGTTTAGTCTGTTATTGTTACTCAATGGTGCTCTACTCATGTGTCTTTAACGTTTTAATAGCTTTGGCCTTTTTGTACTTTTACCGCCATCTAGAGGCTAAAAGTAATAACGTACAGGTCTGCAAGCTCAGTAAAAAAGAGAAAATCTTTTTAATGCAGTGCATTACATTCCATAGAATGTTATCTTAATCATTTTTTATTTATTATATTACACACATTGTATTCATGCACATGCAGAACAACAAACAACAATTAATAATTATATCAAATTAGTAAAGATCATATTATACATAGCTGATAATGGCATGAGCTTAAGATAGAGGTGTAAATTGGGTGCCAAGACATGAAATAATAGCTAAACAACAATACCAAAGGTTAAAAAAATAAGCCTCGACAGCATGGTCATGTTTAATGTCAAGGATGGATAACAGTTGTGTTTATTTTGTCTCGAGCAAAACTACATGACTGGGACTACAGTATTTTATCTACTAGCAAAAGGCAACTGCTTTAATCTAGTAGAGACATTAGGAACTACTACCTAGAATTACTGCAGTTTGTTAAGCTTGTTCACCACATGTGCAACTATTCACCAAGTTTCATTATGACTTTTCAAAATATTTTATGTATACATGTTCATACAGAAACTTAGATGATTAATTATTTAATAATTATTAATGAATAATTAATAAATAATTAATTAAGTGATGTTGAAAATACTATAATGTCTTTTAATTCAGTAACATAGCTTTCTATTTTCTTATTAACTATAATTAGGGCCCTACCACATTCAAAAATCACAGATTTCACTTATTTGTAAAAAAAAGCTACAATACACACCACAGTCTACCTGAATATTTAAAAGACAAAAATTCCTGTCAGTGTTTTGACACAACCCCCTCTGCGTCTACAGAATTGGATTGCTAATTGGATTGCTAATGTAACTGAGCGTCTTTAGAGTTTAAAGTATAAAAAGAACTAAACTGTACATAGACAAATTATCAGGAGCATGATACTTTACTGGCTTGTTCATTTGAAGCGCAACAGAGATGATCACGTGTGTAGTGAAGCGCACTTTATGGAATCCCCATATGGAAGAATGCACTCAATACATACACACACACACACACACACACACACACACACACACATCACATACTGTCAGCACACTACAACACACAAAACTTACACTAACTTAATTACCAAATGATCGTGAGGATCGCCTCATATTGCACATTGTGCCTCATACTTCATATGCTATACAAAATGTTGAATCACTGAACTCAAACCTTAAATTTTGAATTTCACAGCAGTGCAAGTTCAAAGCGTTACTGTCACAATGTGGCTCTCTGTAAGGGACTACGTACATACCATAGTCTCAGTTCCCCATTGCCACTGGGAGAAAGGTCTGATCTGAGCTTTTATCTGAACGGCCTCTGATGTCGTTATTCTGATAGTAGCTTTGAATAAAGAAGTCTATTGGTGCTCCTAATTTGCATAATACTTCACTAACTGTTATGTTAAATTTGTACACCACCAAGGTACCACTGATATTCTGATATTTTGATATTCTATGATACAGACTCCAGTTGCTAATATTTAAATATACCAGTCCAGGCGCAAACATATACCAGTCCAGGCGCAAACATATACCAGTCCAGTCGCTAACATATAAAATCAATTAGATTAGATTAGATTAGATTAGATTCAACTTTATTGTCATTGTGCAGAGTAAACAAATTACAGTGGTGCTTGAAAGTTTGTGAACCCTTTAGAATTTTCTATATTTCTGCATAAATATGACCTAAAACATCATCAGATTTTCACACAAGTCCTAAAAGTAGATAAAGAGAACACAGTTAAACTAATGAAACAAAAATATTATACTTGGTCATTTATTTATTGAGGAAAATGATCCAATATTACATATTTGTGAGTGGCAAAAGTATGTGAACCTCTAGGATTCGCAGTTAATTTGAAGGTGAAATTAGAGTCAGGTGTTTTCAATCAATGGGATGACAATCAGGTGTGAGTGGGCACCCTGTTTTATTTAAAGAACAGGGATCTATCAAAGTCTGCTCTTCACAACACATGTTTGTGGTAGTGTATCATGGCACAAACAAAGGAGATTTCTGAGGACCTCAGAAAAAGAGTTGTTGATGCTCATCAGGTTGGAAAAGGTTACAAAACCATCTCTAAAGAGTCTGGACTCCACCAATCCACAGTCAGACAGATTGTGTACAAATGGAGGAAATTCAAGACCATTGTTACCCTCCCCAGGAATGGTCGACCAACAAAGATCACTCCAAGAGCAAGGCGTGTAATAGTCGGCAAGGTCACAAAGGACCCCAGGGTAACTTCAAAGCAACTGAAGGCCTCTCTCACATTGGCTAATGTTAATGTTCATGAGTCCACCATCAGGAGAACACTGAACAACAATGGTGTGCATGGCAGGGTTGCATGGAGAAAGCCACTGCTCTCCAAAAAAAACATTGCTGCTCATCTGCAGTTTGCTACAGACCACGTGGACAAGCCAGAAGGCTATTGGAAGAATGTTTTGTGGACGGATGAGACCAAAATAGAACTTTTGGTTTAAATGAAAAGCGTTATGTTTGGAGAAAGGAAAACACTTCATTCCAGCATAAGAACCCTATCCCATCTGTGAAACATGGTGGTGGTAGTATCATGGTTTGGGTCTGGGATCTACATTTAGGACTTCTGAAAATCTGATGATGTTTTAGGTCATATTTATGCAGAAATATAGAAAATTCTAAAGGGTTCACAAACTTTCAAGCACCACTGTATATTAAATAAATATGATATTGAGTTTGCAGAAGCCTCTTTCCTGTTCAGCATGGCTATGCTCCTCTGCACTAACTAGGGGCCCATAAAGACATGGTTAGATAAGCTTGGTGTGGAGAACCTCCAGTGGTCTGCACAGAACCCTGATCCTGATACCATCAAACATCTTATCAGTTTGTTGTAACATATGTATCAAAGTCAGGTCCTCTCGTCTAACATCAGGGTCTGACCTTAAGAATACTCTCTTGAGTGCATGGGCACAAAATTCCCACAGAAACATTCATACGAGTGGAAGCTGTTATAGCTGCAAAAAGAGGAATTTGAAGAAAGCACATTAATTTGAATTGAGATGTCAACAAGCTCATGGTGACATTTACAGCTATAATACAGTGCCATCAGAAAGTATTCACACCCCTTCACTTGTTCCACATTTTGTTACGTTACGTTACAGACATATTTGAAAACCGAGTTTTAGTTTTCTTTTAAAAAATCTACATGAAATAGCCCATAATGACAAAGTGAAAACTCGTTTTGACACTTTTGTAAATGTATTACAAATGTAAACATTTAAACATAATAGGTACATAAGTATTCACACCCATGGCTTAATATTTTGTTGAAGCACCTTTGGCAGCAATCACAGCCTCAAGTCTTCTTGGGTATGTCTGTACAAGCTTGGCACACCTGTTTTTGGGCATTTTCTCCCATTGTTCTCTGCAGATCCTCTCAATCTCAGTCAGGTTGGATGGGATTTTTAGGTCTTTCCAGAGATGTTCAATTGGATTCAAGTTCGGGCTCTGGCTGGGCCACTCAAGGACATTCACAGACTGCTCCTGAAGCCACTCCTTGTTATCTTGGCCGTGAGCGTTGGGTCATTGTCGTGTTGGAAGATGAATCGTCGCCCTAGTCTGAGTTCCAGAGCACTCTGGAGCAGGTTTTTTCGAAGAATCTTTCTATATTTGGCTGTTGTCATCGTACCCTCTATGCGGACCAGTCGCCCAGTTCCTGCCTCAGAAAAACATCCCCACAGCATGATGCTGCCACCACCATTCTTGACAGTAGGGATGGTGTTAGCCAGGCGATGAGCATTGCCTGTGCCTTTATTACATATTTTACTATGTAATAAAGGGTGACGGTGTCAGTATAAGAGTTGTAGTATATAATGTGGGTTACACTTGATAAAATACAACTTGTTTTAAAGCAATATGACAAGAACTTTAAAAGCTATTGAAGTTATTGAAGTTAGGTGTCACGATGGCGCCCAGAGAGGCAGCCACGGTGTTCTGGTGTCTCAAGTTCGTGTATGGCATCACAGTTCATTTTACTTTCAATCGAAATGAGCTCCTATACATCAGGGGTTTAACACTACAGGATAATTTTCCAGATTTGGAGCGTATACCTGCAGAAATTCTTCGTAGTAATGATTCGGAAGATCACCAGCTGGCATCCCGTTATAAGGAGCAGCGACGACAAAGAACTGGCGGTAGACAAGGCGGCACGCTTCCGCGACTTCGGAGACGCGGCTTTAGACCAGTGCTTCCCGGAATACTTCTCTCTAACGTGCGCTCTCTCAGCAATAAAATGGACAAATTAAAACTGCTGGTAAGAACAACTAAAGACTTCGCTACTACTTCGCTTTTTGCTTCAGTGAGACGTGGTTAAATGGCGCTACTCCGGACGCTGCAGTGGAGCTACCCGGCTTTTCACTGCACAGAGCAGACCGCGATCCTGTTTTCAGTCAGAAAACTAAAGGTGGAGGAGTGTGTTTTTATATTAACCACAGATGGTGCAGGGACATGACCGTTTTGGACAGGACATGCTCTCCGGATCTAGAAACTGTTATTATCAGCTGTAAAACAATCTACTCACCCCGGGAATTTAATTCTATTATTCTGGTTGAAGTATATATTCCTCTACACATGCCAGCTTAGCCCAACAACAACTGGCTGATCAGATTATACAGGGTGTCCCAAAATGAACTGATATTTTAAATTTGCAGCAAAACCAGAGATAGAGACTTTTAAAGTGCTGTCATTAGTAAATGTTGAGGTTAAATCATAAAAGGTACACAATCGAACAACGTGTAGAAATTGTAAAAATTCAATTTAAAAATGGTGATGTGAACTGGCCTCCAAGATCATGTGACTTGACGCCGTTAGACTTCTTTCTTTGGGGTTATCTTAAGGATAAAGTGTACACCAGCAAACCACAATCCATTGAGAACCTCAGTGAAGAAATTTGACACAACACTGCTGAAATTTCACCATGTCATGGAAAATTTCACCAAAAGAGTGAACATGTGCTGCCACGGTCGAGGCGGTCATTTGTCAGATGTTTTTTTTTTTCATACATAACCTCCATGTCTTTACTTTCAAATAAAGCAAAAAGATTATTAATGTTCAAATAAAAAGTGTGTTTTATTAAAAAATTTCTAAAACATTCAGACTCTCCTATCATCATAATGGAAGATTTCCACCACACCAACTTGAGTGTAGAACTTACAAAATATAAATTAGGGATGTCCCGGAATCGGGCCCGATCAAGGCATTTTTTAACTGATCGGTATCGGCTTTATTAAGCCTGATCCTAAGCCCGCTTTTTCGTTTTACACCAGCGGTCAAGCAGGTGTCATTAACGGAGAGTCCAACAGCGAAGTGTAATGTCTGCAATGCGAGCGTTTCACAAGGCGGTAGTAGCAGAGCTACTTTGACCTTTTATTACATAATAATACATACATAATTTTTTACCCTATAACCTCCTCACCCCCGAGATTGGACGCTTTGAAAACAAACAATATCCTGTAACAACACTTGTTCATTTCAGCCTTTTAAATGACATTATACAAAAAAAAAAAGAAATTTTGCTTGGGGACTGTGAGTTATTTAGTGTCCAGTATACTGGACATTTGGAATTAAGAGCATGAAATGTGCAAGATTCTGAAAAAATTTACATATTATTATTACCATTATAACATGTGACATGTCAAGTATTGTACATTTATGGCATAATGTAATACATGTTTATAATATTAAAAAGCATATACTAGTTCATACAGAAGTTAAAATTTACATTTTAATTATTTATATGAATATTTTAAATATTTAATTTAAAACTTTTAATTTTAAAAACTCAAACCTTAAAAATGAAAACTCAAACTTTTTAATTAAAACATTTAGCTTTGTTCATTTCCCCTTTTCTTATAAACAAACTTTCCTTTTATAGATATATTTTAAAAACAAGGAACATTACTAAAACATAAAACAGAATATTCAGTTTGTGAATATTAATTTTAAGTTTTAAATTATCCACATATCTATCTTTTAATATAAATATTTTGAAAATAAATGATATCTAAATTATTCAAATCAAAACCTTTTGCATTTCAGCTTTGAGTTTTTCTTTTCTTTTTTTTAACGGGACCTTGTGTGGAACTCATAAAAGCAGTTTAGTTCAACAGATTTTTATTCATATCTTCAATAGCATTAAAAGTATTTAGCATATTAATAACTTCAATAGTTTTTAAAACATTCATCAAAACAAGTTGTATGTCATCAAGTGTAACCCACATTACATACTACAACTATTATACTGACACTTTAATCTTTTAATAAATAATAAAAAACTGATTTTTGTTCATGACTTCAATAGCATTGAAAGTATTCAGCATATTAATAACTTCAATAGCTTTTTTTTTCTCAGTTTTATTTATTTGCTTTTTCATACAATACAAAGGAAATTATTCAGTTTACATATTACAGCAATTTAAATTGTGTTGTACAATAAGAAATGATTAAACATAAATATAAATATACAATGACTCTGTTTTCCTGAGAATTACACAATTAAACATGAGATAACTAGGTACACACAAGAAAAAAACAAAACAAAACAAAAGAGACAAAAGCAAAAAATAAATAAATAAATAAATAAAACAAAAAAAAACAAAGCAAAACCCTGGCCTGTTTCATATTAGTGCCACACCAGTATATTATCCCAAGCAAAGATACTAATAAATGACTACATTTAGAAATTGTCTAATGCAGATAGAGGCTAACTAAAACCAGATGACTAGGAAGTCACTCTGGATAATTAACAGACTGCAGGTGCTCCACATATCTGAGAAAGGGCTCCCAAGTGTTCCTGAATCTAGAAAGAGAACCTCTCACTGTACTTCAGATTTTTTCCAATTTAACAAAATGAAAAATCTCCCTAATACACAAAGAAAACGAGGGCGAGGTAGGCCGCTTCCACCACAACAGAATAAGCCGCTTAGCCAAAAGAGTTGTAAAGGCAACCAAATCAGCCTCACATTTTGTCAACTGTAAAAGGGGAGAAGGAATTCCAAAAAGGGCTGTAAAAACAGAAGGTTCAAAAGTAATCCCAATGGTTCCGGAAAAGGTGTTAAAAATTTCAGACCAGAATTCATGTAAGGTGGGACATGTCCAAAACATGTGTATATATGAGGCTGGTGCCTGTTTGCATCTGTCACAAGTAGGGTCAATATTACTATCAAATTTGGATTGTCTAACCTTAGTTATGTGAGCACGATGAAGAATTTTACATTGAATCAGTCCAAGTTTTGCACAATTAGACGAAGTGTGAACTCGAGTTAGGATGTTTTGTCCTCTGAGATCACACATTCCAGATCCTCCTCCCAGAGAGTTTTAGTTTTTAATAATAAAGCTGGGCGTAATGAATGAACAAGATTATAAATGATGGATATTGCGCGCTTTAAGGTCGGAAATGGTTTCAGGAAAGAATCAATAGGGGCCACTGCTGGGAGTTTTGGAAACACTGAGTTTATACTACGGACATAGCTGCGAATCTGAAGATACCTAAAGAAGTGCTGTGTAGGTAGACAATATTTCTCTGACAATTGTTGGAAGGACGCAAAGATATCCTCAATAAATAGGTCTTTTAGCATGTTAATACCCAGGGCGGACCAGGATGAGAACACTTCGTCCATCAAAGAGGGAATAAATGATGGGTTGGAAGCTACAGGAGCTAAAAAAGAAGAGGTCTGCAAACCAAAATACCGTTTAAATTGTTTCCAAATTTTTAGAGTAGACTTAACAGTTATATTTTTAGTAAAAGGCAAAGAGGAAAAATTAATAGGTGCATGAATGAGTGCTGCCAGGGAAGCAGGTCTACAAGAATTTGCTTCCAAAGTTATCCATATGGGGCAGTGTTGTGACTTCTCCAGCTGTAGCCAACACTGTATTATTCTAATATTGGCGGCCCAATAATAAAACATAAAATTAGGCAGAGCTAGGCCTCCTTGAGACTTGGGTTTTTGCAAAATATTTTTGCCAATTCTAGAAGTCTTCTTATTCCAGATAAATTCTAAAATAAGACTGTCAATTTTTCAGAAAAAGGATTGTGGAAGAAAGATAGGCAAGCACTGGAAGACATAAAGGAATTTTGGGAGGGAATGCATTTTAACTGAATTGATCCTGGCTGCGAGGGACAGAGGTAGTAATGACCAACGATTAAAATCTTCCTGCAGCCGTCCAATCAAAGGTTCAAAGTTGGCCTTGTAAAGATCCCGAAATTCTGATGTAATCTGAATGCCCAGGTATGGGATGCCCTGTGATGCAACCAAAAATGGGAAGTCCTTCAAAGGATAGCTACGAGCTGCCGTTGTGAGGGGGAAGATTTCACTTTTGTCCAGGTTTAACTTATAGCCTGATATGTGACCAAACCGAGTTAGAATATCAAGGACAGCCGGGACTGACACTGAAAGATTGGAAACATACAGAAGGAGGTCATCTGCATATAAAGAAGTTCTCTGCTTCATCCCTTCTCTTATTATACCTGTTATGTAAGGGTCTGACCGAATTGCTATTGCTAGGGGTTCAATAACAATGGCAAATAACAAGGGACTCAAATTGCAACCCTGTCGGGTAGAACGGTGCAGGGGGAACTGCTTTGAGTATATGTTGTTAGTTCTAACTGAAGCCGATGGGGAAGCATAAAGCAGTCTCACCCAGGAAATGAAATTTTTGCCCAAACCAAACTTTTTTAATGTGTAAAAGAGGTACAACCACTCCACCCGATCAAAGGCTTTCTCTGCATCTAACGAGATAACAGCCTCTTGCAGTTTTACAGAAGGAGGATTATATACCACATTAAGAAGACGACGAATATTAGAAAAGGACTGCCTATTTTGAATAAATCCAGTCTGATCTGGGGAAATTATTGAGGGAAGCACGGGTTCAAGGCGTAGGGCTAAAAGTTTGGACAGTAGCTTTAAATCAACAGGCAATAGGCTGATTGGGCGGTAGCTAGCACAAGAGAGAGGGTCTTTGTTCTTTTTTAAGAAATAGTGGCCATGTAAAATGTTGGGGGCAATTTAGATGAATGAAAAGATTCATTATATACATCAACCAGAATATTACCTAATTTATTAAAGAGCTTCTTATAGAATTCAACGGGATATCCGTCCGGCCCTGGGCATTTGCCTGACTGCATTAGGTTAACTGCTTGGTGTAACTCATCTATAGTAACTGGCTCCCCCATTTTTTGGATAATCTAGGATCCACATTTGGTACTTCAATTGAACTAAAAAATCTATCAAAGAATGATGAATCGGCTACCAATTCCGACTTGTATAAAGAAGCATAAAAATCCCTAAACTGATCATTTATTTTTTGGGGGTCTGACGTAACACCTAATTCGGTACGTATTTGAGGAATCTGATGAGCCACTGACGCTTGTCGCAACTGATGAGCTAATAACCTACTTGCCTTGTCTCCATGTTCATAATGAGTATATTTGGATTTTAAAAGAAGATCTTCCTCCTGCTGAGAGGAAAGTAAATTAAATTCAGCTTGTAGAGAAAGGCGTTTTTTATATGTATCTGAGGATGGGGAGGAAGCGTAAATTTCATCTAGTTGTCTAATTTCTTTGACCAATACTGATATTTTTTGTTTCCTTTGTTTCTGCTCATTAGCATAATATGAGATAATCTGCCCCCTCAAATATGCTTTCAATGACTCCCATAATAGTGATGGGGAAATCCCATCAGTTCCATTGAAAGTCAGAAAATCGTCAATTTGTTTGGACACAAAATTGACAAAGTTTTCGTCAGACAATAAATGTACATTTAAACGCCAGGGAGGGCGGGTGTATTTATGCTTTAAAAAATTTAAGTCCATCAGTACTGGGGCATGATCTGATATGACTATTGCATTATATGAACAAGAGTGTGCTGATGGGATTAGACGATTATCTATAAGAAAATAGTCGATACGGGTGAAGCTGTGATGAACTGGGGAAAAGAAAGAATATTCTTTCGCAAATGGATTATGGAAGCGCCAGGGGTCTGAAACAGAGAACTCCTTCATAAAAGATTGTATGGTTTTAGCAGACCTTAACGGGTCTCTGTGCTTGGTGGAAGAACGGTCTAAGGTAGGATTAAGCCAACAATTAAAATCCCCCCCTAAAATAAGAAAATGAGTTGAAAGCATGGGTAATTTAGAAAAGACTAATTGGAAAAAATTGTCATTGTCCCAATTTGGCCCGTAAATATTCGCCAGAATTACCAGAGTGCCACAAAGCTGTCCTATAACAAAGATATAGCGTCCATTTGGGTCGCTTATAATATCAGTACAGGTAAAACTAATTGATTTGTGGATCAGGATTGCAACTCCCCTCGACTTCCCCTGAAAAGAGGAGTGAAATACCTGCCCAACCCATCTTGTTCTCAACCTAGCATGGTCAGATGGTTTTAAGTGTGTCTTTTGAAGATAAACAATTTGAGCCCTTAAATGGTGTAGATCGTGGAGCACCTTACTCCTTTTAATTGGGTGATTTAATCCTCTACAATTCCAACTACAGAATTTAAGCTCACCTCCTGAGGAGGAAGATACACTATGAGTCATTATTGGGCACTAGGTATTATGTAATGAGTGTCATACACTGGGTGTGAAATAATAAAAATACCATAGCAATGTAAACAACCTAAAACATGGTGGCCAGGGTTAAACTTAATAAACAACAAGAAAAACATAACAACAATAAACTTACCCCCCCAAGTCCGTGCTCAAGCGTCTCCCCAAACGAGACGCGCGCCTAATCTAATACTGAAAAAGTCTAACTTCTTTAAACTAAAGAAACTCACGTGTAGTATATTTACAACATGTTTAGGAATAAAAGTGATATCGAAGGTTATAATAATAATAACAATAATAACCACTATCACTCATATTATTGAGACCATACATTATAATCTCAATAATCTTTAGTCAGAAGATATATTACACATTGCAGTTCTTACTCACATTAGGGCTTAGTGTGTTCAGGTCCGCATCATGACGTACATTTAGTGTACCTGAGCTGACCAGTTGGCCATTTCGTCCTCCACTATGCCGAATCAGTACTTTTTAAGTTGGTATTGACAAAGGCCATAGCAGCATTTGGGTCATCAAACGTGTGTGAAGTACCATCTGATGTAGTTATCTTCAGAATAGCTGGATACAATAATCCGAATTTGACGCCGGAACATGTGTGCAGGTGCCGTTTCACTGCTCCAAAAGCGGCCCGTTTCTTAGCAACGGAAGTAGTATAGTCAGGAAAAATGAAAAGATTTTTGTTCTGGTACCGTAAAGGTGTTGAACGGGAGGTTTCTCTGGCTCTCCGTAGAATCTCATTTCGGATGTGAAAAAAGTGCACCCTAATCACAATAGGACGTGGTGTGTCACCGACTTTAGGTTTTGGGCGCAAAATGCGGTGTGCTCTGTCTAGTAATGGCACCTCGTCTAGTCCAAGAAGATCCGTTAACAACTGTGCCCAAGTTAGTTGGGCGTTGGCCTTGCAAGCCCTCTGGTAATCCAACTAGACGGATGTTATTTCTCCTAGATCTCCCTTCTAAGTCCTCACATTTGTCCGTGTTACGACGAATCTTTTTGTCGAGAGGCTCTGAAGAAGCAGTCGTAGAATCCAGAAAGTACTCTTCAAAAACACTTTATTAAGTATAAGAAATGATCTGTGAATATATGTCAGAGCTAAGCCGATCGGCGTTCCTTTTCTCCTGCAATCAAGATGATCGCCAGCCAAAAAGACCCCGTGCGTCTGAGTGCGCGGTTTTTTAAACCAATCTAGGCTCCTCCTCCTTCGCTGCTGGTGGAGCCAATGAAACGTGCCAAAAAGCCCAGGCTTCGCCTCCCTCCCTCGGAGGGACCCTACCAAGAGATCGTGGTAGGCGCCATTTTGAACAAAGGGCCACGTGGGAAAATGCCGTAAAACTTCCCATATTGAATTTACGTTTTTTATGTTCCGAAAAACCTAACCACCCCCCCTTGAAAGCATCTTAATGCTTTCACATTAACTTTTAACTTTAGGTTAGGTGTTTCTAGATTCCAGGAGAAAGGGATAGACGTCAGCAACCCCCAATTTAACCCCTTCTGTTCAGGTTGCCCTCCACCGGACGGAGCTGCAGATATTCAGAAGGGGCCCATAGCTCCTGTTTCTCTGCATGGCTTCTACTGTCTCATGGATTCTCCCCTGTCGGTCTTACCTGTTTCCGCAGCGGCACAAACATTTATCCGATAAATCAAAAGCGAGAATATCCTTCCTAAAAATAGCAGAGTACCAAACATATATACATCGTAAACAATCCTGAACTAACCCCTTGCGTTTTGTAGCTAAACTATGTGTGTTGCACTTAACTAGTGTTTTCAAAGATGGTCTATGTGTCTGCGAACTATATGTTTATGTTTTTCTCTCCTAGTCTAACTAAATCCTCCCCCATCTTCTTGTTCCGTTCAGTTGACTCCACTGGACTCTTCTTCCACATAGTCGGTTTTGTCGGGCTTTCTGCTGTGTTTTGTTTCCTGTAGGCAGGTCCAGTTGGTGGCACTTCTGTCTCTTGGAGTGGGTCTTCCAGTCCCCACAGAGTCTGTCTCTGCCAGTCCTTCCAAGTCTCCTTCCTTCATGACGGTGTATGATCAGTAGTGCTGGTCCTCTCTCCTCATCTTGTCTGGTCGGTTTTACCTTTAATTAAGCAGAGTTAGTAGCACTTATGCTGCTCAAAGTGGGTCTTCCGGCCCACCTTCAAGGGTATCTTCCACCTCATCATCTATATGATATTTAGACAAATCAGCCAACACCATCTGGATAACTGGTGGATCCTGCCCCCCTCTGATTCCTCTACTCACTACTTCTACCACACATTTTTCTATTAATACCCTGATACACGGGACACCACAACAACAACATACCACTAAAATTGCCAATCCCACACACACTGACATCACCAAACTCGTAATAACTCCCTTCCATGGTCCAAACGTCTTTTCTAGCCACTTGACCCATTCATTGTCTATCCCTGCATTTTCCTTCCATTCTCGTGACAAATCCCTCAATCCTTCCAAAGCTCGTGTCACACTACCATCGGGTGCAGTATTATTAGGGATGAAGGTGCAACACGATGAACCCACAATCTGGCAAACTCCACCTTTCTCTGCTAACAACATGTCTAATGCCATTCTATTCTGTATGGTCATAAGTGAAGTCTTGTCTAGCTGGTCTCTCAGTCCCTCAATGGCCTGAACACTGAAATTAACAAATCTCTGCTGATTGTAATAGAGATAGTTTATCCAGTCTACATTCTTATTGATAGTTACCCACCAAAAGAGTGCACTTTCAAACCCTGCAGCAATCTGGTTCCTAGCCTTAAATTCGTCTGGGACCCCCCTTGGGACCCCTATACCATCAATCCACACGGTCTTGTCGAAGGATGCGCCAGGTTTGACCTCTCGGGTGTCTCTTTGATGGCTGTGGTGATTGGTCAGGACGTCCGCGGCATCCTCCACTCCGTGCTGCTTGTAAATCCTGAAAGGCATAATCAGAAAGACCAACGCACACTCCCCAGACCAATTCCCATGCAACCTTCGCCGGATTTTCATATCTCCACACAACCATACTAAATCCGCCCTACTGAATTTTTGTGCATTTAGCTGGCTGCCTGTATAACTCCCATCACTATCCAGGATAATGGTTTCCCTACACCATCCTTCTGAAAAATGTCCCCTGTTTATCGGTCCTGGTTTGTTGCTCCTGAAACAGGTGTAATTGCCTTTATAGGCTTTGATGTTAGTTGGGGTTGGTTACTGAGTTAATGGGTGGGACATGGATAAGTTCCCACACCCTACTGGCTCAATCTCATTGAACAATGAGAGTAGGCATGTCCAATTTCCTGAAATTACTGGATGAGTGGCCAAATTAGGTTTTGCAGCTGCGCATACAAAACAATCTTTAACATCTATGCTCTTTACTGTAAATCTGACCCATTCTAACCACATATTAGGCTCCTCATACCCAGTTTCCACCGTTAACCGATCGCGCCAGGCCATTATTTCCGTTGTCGCTATGGCAACCGGCTGTGACTTCTGACTACTTTCCCCTAATTCCTCTATCTTGCCAGTTATGTTGTTCGTAACTATGGTTGTCTTTGGTTTTACACACACTATGCCCAATGGGTCCTCGCCTTGTACATCTACTCCTAAGGTAAAATAGTAATTACGTTGGGGACCCCACCCATAGCTAGACAGCTTGGGTAGGGTTAGAAGAACTGTCTTTCCTCGCAACTGAAGTTTTGTGCCGAGATAGGCTTGGGGCTTGTCGTCCAAACCTAATGCATGCCCCCTTGATGAACGGACCGTCGGGTCATAATGAAATCTATAATTTGGGTTCGAATGAGTGAACACTGATCCCCAAGTGGGACAGTAGGGTTCTGGTGAGGGATAGGAGGCGCAGCCATAAATATGATGACCCCTCCACCTATTTTCTTCACCTCAATCCACTACTCTGCACACATCAAACAACACATTGGTGGATCGGTTGTAATCTACAGTGTATCACAAAAGTGAGTACACCCCTCACATTTCTGCAAATATTTTATTATATCTTTTCATGGGACAACACTATAGAAATAAAACTTGGATATAACTTAGAGTAGTCAGTGTACAGCTTGTATAGCAGTGTAGATTTACTGTCTTCTGAAAATAACTCAACACACAGCCATTAATGTCTAAATGGCTGGCAACATAAGTGAGTACACCCCACAGTGAACATGTCCAAATTGTGCCCAAAGTGTCAATATTTTGTGTGACCACCATTATTATCCAGCACTGCCTTAACCCTCCTGGGCATGGAATTCACCAGAGCTGCACAGGTTGCTACTGGAATCCTCTTCCACTCCTCCATGATGACATCACGGAGCTGGTGGATGTTAGACACCTTGAACTTCTCCACCTTCCACTTGAGGATGCGCCACAGGTGCTTAATTGGGTTTAGTCCATCACCTTTACCTTCAGCTTCCTCAGCAAGGCAGTTGTCATCTTGGAGGTTGTGTTTGGGGTCGTTATCCTGTTGGAAAACTGCCATGAGGTCCAGTTTTCGAAGGGAGGGGATCATGCTCTGTTTCAGAATGTCACAGTACATGTTGGAATTCATGTTTCCCTCAATGAACTGCAGCTCCCCAGTGCCAGCAACACTCATGCAGCCCAAGACCATGATGCTACCACCACCATGCTTGACTGTAGGCAAGATACAGTTGTCTTGGTACTTCTCACCAGGGCGCCGCCACACATGCTGGACACCATCTGAGCCAAACAAGTTTATCTTGGTCTCGTCAGACCACAGGGCATTCCAGTAATCCATGTTCTTGGACTGCCTGTCTTCAGCAAACTGTTTGCGGGCTTTCTTGTGCGTCAGCTTCCTTCTGGGATGACGACCATGCAGACCGAGTTGATGCAGTGTGCGGCGTATGGTCTGAGCACTGACAGGCTGACCTCCCACGTCTTCAACCTCTGCAGCAATGCTGGCAGCACTCATGTGTCTATTTTTTAAAGCCAACCTCTGGATATGACACCGAACACGTGGACTCAACTTCTTTGGTCGACCCTGGCGAAGCCTGTTCCGAGTGGAACCTGTCCTGGAAAACCGCTGTATGACCTTGGCCACCATGCTGTAGCTCAGTTTCAGGGTGTTAGCAATCTTCTTATAGCCCAGGCCATCTTTGTGGAGAGCAACAATTCTGATTCTCACATCCTCAGAGACTTCTTTGCCATGAGGTGCCATGTTGAATATCCAGTGACCAGTATGAGAGAATTGTACTCAAAACACCAAATTTAACAGCCCTGCTCCCCATTTACACCTGGGACCTTGACACATGACACCAGGGAGGGACAACGACACATTTGGGCACAATTTGGACATGTTCACTGTGGGGTGTACTCACTTATGTTGCCAGCCATTTAGACATTAATGGCTGTGTGTTGAGTTATTTTTAGAAGACAGTAAATCTACACTGCTATACAAGCTGTACACTGACTACTCTAAGTTATATCCAAGTTTCATGTCTATAGTGTTGTCCCATGAAAAGATATAATGAAATATTTGCAGAAATGTGAGGGGTGTACTCACTTTTGTGATACACTGTATCTCAATCTCGAAGCACTTGGTGGGGATTCTATGGTTTTGCTCAAGGGATCTTTTTGATCTCGACCCTGGAGCAGTTATATTCACAAAGTCGCACAATTCAAAAGTCCCAGCAGGTGACACAGTTCTCTGAAAGTTAAACACCTCATGGTTATTACTGGGCTACTCCTGTATCTAAGGCCAAATCTCGATTTGCGTTATACTCACCACCTTGGTTTGCCTACCGCTTTTCACCTTTTCCGTACCAGTCTGTCCCACTTTAAGCAGAATTAGGAATCACTCTCAAGGATGGGTACCTGCAGATCGTGTCCAGTCCCTGCGAGGGTTCTGGTCGGAGGTTCAGCACGGACGCAGTGGCTCAGATGATACCAGTTGTTACCTTTCTTTCCTTTTACTCTGACTGCATGTGAAGTGGCTTCAGACACCTCCCAAGGTCCGGTCCACCTCGGCTGATCCCACTTTCTTTTGTGTACCTTGATCCTGACCCACTGTCCTGGTTCCACCTTAGACAGCAATGGTGCTCGTTCCTCTCCTTCTTCCGGTTTCTGGGGAGAGATACTGATAACAAACTTAGTTAAAGCTTCCATGTAATTGTCTAACTCTTCATCCCACAAATCTAACATTTTGCCTACTGCTCGATCTCGTGGCGGACCTGGCATGGGTCGACCAGTCAGCAGCTGGTGAGGTGAGTAATGAGAGTCCCCCCTAGGGGAGCTCCTCATGGACATGAGCACTAAGGGTAATGCTTCAACCCAAGTCATCTTGGATTTATAGCAGGCTTTGGCCAATTTAGTCTTAATTGTTTGATTGGCCCTTTCTACAACACCCTGTGAACTCGGATGATAAACTGAGCCAAATTTATGGGTTATACCCAGGGCTTTTTCCACTTCTTGTAGTTGCTTGTTGCTGAAGTGGGTCCCATTATCCGACCTGATTGTTGTAGGTACACCATACCTTGGAATCAATTCTGTGTTAAGCCATTTCACTACAGTTTTGGCATCTTCACGCCTGGCAGGTATGGCTTCCACCCACCTTGTGTATCTGTCTATCATTACCAGTAGGTAACGATAACCCTTCACCACTCTGTCTGGACCCATGTCAGTGTAATCAATACAAATTTCTTTAAAAGGTGCGTCTGGTACTGGAAAATTTCCGATAGGCAACTTGTAGGTTGGTTTCGGATTATTTTCCTGGCACGCCCCACACTCTTTCACATGCAACTGAACCATGTCTGCTAGATTTGGATGCCACCAATTGGCCCTAAGGTGGTGCAGCATGGTTTTTGTCCCTACATGGGTGGGACCATGGGCTTTGATTAAGAGTAGCCTTAGTACCGCCCCTAATGCCACTATCTTCCCTTCGTGACTTCTCCAGATTCCGTCTACCTCTTTTGCTCCTTTCAGTAACCAACTGTTCTTTTCATACGCTCCTGCCCTTTCTTGCATCTGTCTAAGGTAAGTGTCCGTAAGTTCCGGCAGACTCGATGTCGTCAGTGCTACCAGCTGTCTTACACAGCCCCCAGCTGCTTTAGCTGCTAAGTCGGCTGCATTGTTTCCCTGGGCTACCTTTGTTTTCAGATTAGAATGTCCTCTACACTTAATTATGGCTACATGCTTTGGTAGGTGCACTGCTGTTAACATCTCCTGTAACTCAGTCATGTGTTTAATAGGGGTGCCCTGTGAGGTGACTAGGCCACATCGGAGCCACTGAGGTCCATCTACATGTATGGCTGAGTGTGCATAGGCTGAATCAGTGTAGATGTTAACCCTTTTACCAGCTGACAGCTTCAGTGCCTTAGTTACAGCAGTGATTTCTGCCAGCTGGGCGGAAGCTGGTTGCGGTATGATTCCATCCTCCAAGGTCTCAAACTGTCCCTGTTTTTAACTTACCACAGCGTATGAGGCTACTAACCCCTCATTGCTCTTGTAGCAGCATCCGTCGCAATACAGGTCCATGTCCCTTTCTCCTAGAGGTTCGGTGCTCAATTCCTCCCTAACCCTTAGCGCTTTACTAGCTACTAATTCACAGATGTGTAACTCATCTTTGTCTACTCTACCAGGAAGTGTGCTGGTCATATTAACCGTTTTTGCAGGTGCAAAGGTGATGCTTGGCTGAAGCAGGGTGTCACTAATCTTTGCCCGCCTAGCATTAGATAGTGTAAACGCAGCTGAGGTCAAGAATGCTACCACCCCATGCGATGTGTTGATTACCAAAGGATGACACATAACAATGTGGGCTGTTTTGTCCACTGCTGTGGCTAATGCTGCCAAATGTTTAGTGCATTGTGGTTGTCCCTGTACTACAGGATCCAATTTTGAGCTATGGTATTGGAGAATTTGTCTTTCCCCATTGCTCCCCCCTCTCTGAAAAAGAACAGCATTTACAATGCCTTCTTTTTCAGAGACATCCAGATAAAAAGGTTTAGTGTAGTCAGGGGACTGCAAATGCTCTGCGAGTGCTAGTGCCAATTTGATTGGGTTGGGACTAAGACCCCGGTATCCAATAGGCCTTGTATAGTAGGAGCAATGCCAGTCTCGGCCTCAGCAGAGAGTGGGTATTGTCTTCTATACACGACCTCTGCATCAGGTTTCAGAGAAATAGGGGCGACATGATGTTTTACATGCCCCACGTCTATTTTGGAGGTGGTCCATAAAGAAGTAGGGACAGTCCTTAGCATCTGATCAGTCAGGTGGTGATCTGTGTGTTCTCGTCCATGGTGTCGTGGGAGGGAAACCTGTACATTGTCCACACACTTACAGTCAATTTTCCAATACTTACTGTCCTGAGTTCGTGACAGGTATGGAATGTCCGTCGGTGCATATGTCAGGGTCTGTGCAAGACATACCATAGGACCAAGGGATCTAGCTTCAAAACCTTTAGCCAACAGCAAGGAGACATGTGGTGCCTGCGAGATGTCCGGATCCATTCTGAAGTACTCTTTCTGCTCCTGGTTTAGCTGCACCGCTGCTGCTACTCCCTCTGGTCCAAGAAAATGGCTACACTACACCTGGGGAAGAACTGGTCTTACTCAGAAATGGGGAGTCGCAGATAATGTCAGTCACTCGTGATGTCACTTTAGCTCCACCCCTTGAGGGTCGTCCAGGGCCCCCGGTGGGATTCCTTCAATTCACTACCAACTACAGAGGGGAGCTCATACAGTATTTCTAAAGTTTAACATCAACACTACAAGGGAGGCCTTAAACTTTTGGATCACGTAGACATGTGTTCCTAACTTCACAACCCCAACACATTAGAACAAAGAAACAATAGAACAATCTCTCAACAATACATGCACCAACACACCCAGCAAATCTCTTATCACAATCAACAAACACTGTGTTACTCTCAAATAATTTTAATCTTATTCATTTACATTACATTTTCAGCATTTAGCAGACGCTTTTATCCAAAGCGACTTACACAATGACCTGAACACGATGAGCAATTGAGGGTTAAGGGCCTTGCTCAGGGACCCAACAATGGCAACTTGGTGGTGGCGGGGCTTGAACCAGCAACATTCTGTTTACTAGTCTAGTACCTTAACCACTGAACTATCATTGGCCCCTATTCACTATAACAACCCTGATTAAGGAGATTTTCCTTAATTACTTGTGAAAATGTTTTACTCTTTTCAGTTGTGAGGGATAATACTTTTCACAAATGGATGAAATCTACTCTAAGTGCCCCCCCTTCCTAGTTTAAGAATTAAAACCTATTGTTCGGATACAATATGCCAGGGCTTGTAAGTCAATGGATTCTTCCAGACGCTACCCACATTAAAACACACTTAATAAGGTACCATAACAAATACTTCATCTTAACTCAGTTATTTTAATACTGGGGGTTTTTCTTCAGTGTAACAGGAGTGGATATAAATCTCACAATAGTTGTTTTTAATTCAAATGTAATAGAAGAAACATGTTGATACAACATGTAAAACAGTTAGGGATGTGTAATGTGTCATTTCAAATGACATAAAACTTTTTCAAACTGTATAACCACTTCACGTAAAATGATTCGAATCTATGAAACGGCTCCCCAAACTGAAACAAAGGAGCAGACTCTTCTGGGAGTCGTTATGTAAATATGCGGCTCTTTAAAAGGAACCGAGACAAAAGATTCGACTCCCCGTCGCAAAACCCACCGCAGCAGTCTCCCAGCCGCGATTTCTTTAGCGTTTTTATATTGAAATTAAATTATAAAATTATCTGCAACAACTTACACACCCCAGGCATACGAACACAAAATAGCCGATGGACAAGAGATACGGCAAGCTGCGCACCTAGAGCCAAAATGGCGCCAGTGGACAAAAGATAACCACGCTGCGCTCCCAGAGCCAAAATGGCGCCGGCGGACAAAAGAAAACACGCTGCACTTCCAGAGCCAAAATGGCACAGACGGACAAAAGAAAACACGCTGCGCATCCAGAGCCAAAATGGTCGACAGGCAGAAAACAACACGTGGGCAAGATGGCCGACAAACAAAAGGTAACACACAGACAAGATGGCCGTCAGACCAAAATAACACAAAACACACACACGGTTTCACCCGCGGTTCACAGACAAACATACACAGAGATTTACTGACAAACAAAACTCCTGATGTACTATTTTCGAACCGAATTTAGAATTTAGAATAATCAAATTACTCGAGCCCCGTTACCAAAACAGACAGGCTCTTTAAAATTTAGAACACTCAAATCAGTCGAGTCCCGTTACCAAATCAGTCGAGTCCCGTTACCAAAACAGACAGACTCTTTAAAATTCAGAACGCTCAAATCAGGCGAGTCCCGTTACCAAAACAGACAGACTCTTTCAAGATTTGTGACCTTCGAATTAATCGAATCCCGTTACCAAAACAGACAGATTCGTTAAAATTTAGAACACTCAAATCAGGCGAGTCCCGTTACCAAAACAGACAGACTCTTTCAAGATTTGTGTCACTCGAATTAATCGAATCCCGTTACCAAAACAGAAAGATTCGTTAAAATTTAGAACACTCAAATCAGGTGAGTCCCGTTACCAAAACAGACAGACTCTCCTTCCACTCCGATAGTGCCCCGGGCTCCGACCCAGCCGAACACAATGGCGCCCTGTACAGTTTATTTAGACCGGTCTGGTTCAAGCTCAGCAATCAGGAAACATACAATTTTTAGCTCCAGCATATATTCACAGTTTTAAACTATCTAATGATACTTTAGTAAGTTAATCAGACACTTACGGATTCTGGGATTCAATTTCACACTCACTACGCTAAATAATAAGTGCAGCTAATCTATACAGAGAACGTCTGTTTACCTTGTGTAGGCGCGCCTTGTAGTGAGTACAAAAGATTTCCAGAATCCAGGTCTTAGCTCAGTCAGCTGAATCAATTTTGATGCTATTTCAGGCCTCTTGAACCGTCCTCTGCTACCATCTGTTACGACGAATCTTTTTGTCGAGAGGCTCTGAAGAAGCAGTCGTAGAATCCAGAAAGTACTCTTCAAAAACACTTTATTAAGTATAAGAAATGATCTGTGAATATATGTCAGAGCTAAGCCGATCGGCGTTTCTTTTCTCCTGCAATCAAGATGATCGCCAGCCAAAAAGACCCCGTGCGTCTGAGTGCGCGGTTTTTTAAACTAATCTAGGCTCCTCCTCCTTCGCTGCTGGTGGAGCCAATGAAACGTGCCAAAAAGCCCAGGCTCCGCCTCCCTCCCTCGGAGGGACCCTACCAAGAGATCGTGGTAGGCGCCATTTTGAACAAAGGGCCACGTGGGAAAATGCCGTAAAACTTCCCATATTGAATTTACGTTTTTTATGTTCCGAAAAACCTAACATCCGTTAACACACCTATTTGGGATTTCAAAGTGTTGACCGTAGCCTCGATTTCAGTTAGCTTGCCGCTATGGTCCGAGCATGCATGCTCCAGGTCCTTAATAGATTGTTCATGCGCGCTGATCTTGAGTTTTAGGGGCTCAATTGCACTCCTCAGTTCGTTTCGAACCGAAGCAACCTCTTCACGGAGATCCGATGCCAAAGAATCAATCCTCCCACAAATGTCATGTTTTAATGAATCCAGCATATCCCGAATTTGACCCAGATTCAGAGTGTCCGTAGCATTAGCAGTATTATCTTCCACCACGGCCGACGAAGCAGCTTCGGTGGCTTGCAAAACTTTGTTGCGGCCTGCGCGAGTCACGTCTGCTTTTGGTTTAGCACCCGACATGGTTGACCCAAACTCGCAAAATAGACCCGCGATACGTAAAATATTTAACTTTAATAACATTTGCTGAATAAAAAATTAAAATACTGCATTAATGTTCGAATTATATTAAAACTACACGGAGTGACCGGGAAAAGCGTCCTACATCCTCGAGATCTCGAGATATAGCATTGCAAATATTCAGCATATTAATAACTTCAATAGTTTTTAAAATATTCATCAAATTGCTCTCAAACAAGTTGTATTTTATCAAGTGTAATACGAATACAAATCCTTTATTGTCATTGCACATTGTACTTGTACACTTGCACAACGAAATTGGAATACAATTCCAATCCCCCCCCCCCCCTTTATATTATATAAAAATATAAAGCAGTACTTAAACAAAACAGAAGCAGAACCGAAGCTATTGCACATGTCCTATTCAAATTAAATTAATTTAGAAGTTGCACCATGCAGCTTTTGTTCTAAGGCCTAGTCGACCTCTAGAACTTACTGAACTTACTCCATCTTACTGGACCTTACTTTTTCAATCAGAGAAATTGAACATAATAATTTTGAAACAATACAAATTCAGAAACATTAAGTAAGGGCCTGAATCGCATATTTGCAACAAAACGTCTGTTATGAAATATGGTAGCTTGCCTGGCAATTTGTAGGTCCCTAGAAAGTCAAGGAGCCATGGTAAACGACTTATATGGAAGTCAAGGGCCCCATAGCAGGGGCCCTCATGATCAAGGGCCCTCTAATGGTATGCCCTGCTCTTCTCTAGGGCCCCCTGGTAGGAGCTCTCATAACCAGGACCCTCTAAAAATATGCCCCCCTCTTTCCTAGGACCCCTAATAGCCAGAAGTCGAAGTCAGAGCAGTGCCACAACGCCTCATCTATTTTCATAAGGGGCCCAAGAGCATGGCTAGGGCCCAAAAGCATGGCTAGGGCCCCCAAAAGCATGGCTAGGGGCCCCAAAAGCATGGCTAGGGCCCCCAAGAGGCCCTGGGGTCAAAGTCCCTAATAGTTAGAGGATCCTTAAAATGGAGGGCCCTCGGAAATAAAAATATATTGTATCATAAATGTTGATAGGCATCGCAATATGTTTTGGGCCAGGGCCCCCCCCCCCGGGGCCCCCTGACCTCAAGGGCCCCTGGGCGCTGGCCCCACTGACCCGGTCAGTAATCCAGCCATGACCAGAGGGTATTCATGACCTATCTAGGCCTTAAGGTAAAAGCATAAGACAGAGGATCATCAACGATCTTGCTATGAATTCTACAATTCTGTTGAACCAAATATCCCATCTGTATTTAATTTGGTTGAGAAGTTATAGCATGTCCATTATTCCAATTTACATTGTTTTTTATAACCGTCCAATTGTCATATATTTTTTTTTGGGTGGCACAGTGGACAACTATACTATCCCACCACCGCTGAGATTCAGGTTTAAGCTATGCCATTATCTACCTAGACATGATTGGCTTTGTCTGAGGGGAGGGTGGCCGAAGCTGGACGTTGGATTGACACCCTGTCCAGGGTATTCCTGCCTCGTATGAATTAATTGATATTGATAGAAAAAAATTAAACCATAAAATTGCTCTTTTGAAAATATACTCATGGGTACATACATGTAGGTAGTAAATACATTCCAAAGTATCATTAGACAGTACAGTAAACAGAGCAGTATTAAAAATATTTTTTTCTAAATATTGGGACACCTTTTGTAATTTTTGGAATTCATGTGTTTCAACCACAACAAGTGCTAACAGGTATAATAACTCAATTATATAAATTTTATATAATTATATCAAATGAACTGGAACATCAACTGAGGCATTCTTGACCAACATCAGTGCCCAGCCATACAAATGCTCTTTTTACTGAATGGGCACAAATTCACACAGATATACTTTAAAATCTGATGAGAAGTCTTTTTGTAGAAGTGACTGTTTGTTATAGCTGAAAAGATCACTCTATTTTATTACTATTTGTTTTTGAAATGGCGTTGTCAGGTGTCCAAATACTTTTGTTCATCAAGAAATGAAGCAGCCTGCACAATGTAATACACTGTATTTACCTACATAAATAATGGAAACATATGTGAGAAAATGAAGAGAAAATGAAGAGAAAATGAAAGTACACTGCAACCAGTGTTTGTAAATATCTTGGAACAGATTGGTATAGGATTTGGTTTTATGTAAATGTATTTATTTTAATATCGGGATGAGACTAATGCTCTGTGAGTTGCTTTACCTTCAAAAAAGCAAAACAACAACAACAACAACAAGCTATTCATAAGAGTCACACTACCACAGCCTTGAACTGCAAATGTAAAATTATTATTGTAAAAAGTTCCTTTATGCCATTTGTTTGGACCTATGTTTTCCAAAATAATCAGTTTCAAGTTTTGTTTAAAGATCTTAAACAATATAGTGTGACAAACGCTATATGGACAGCCCTTGTAATTACTGAATTCAATTCATCCTGACCTCAGCCCCACTGAGCAGCTTTGGATTGAACTGGAACATCAATTGAGACCAACAACAGTACCCAGACATACTTCAAAATCTTGTGAGAAGCCTTATCAGAGGACTGATAAGACTTACTTACACTCGGTCACATCACCAGATCTCCAAAACCTCCACTGGCTTCCCTTAAAATATCGTATTCAGTATCGTATACAAAGCTCTCAGTAATCTTGCTCCTTCTTATCTCTCTGACCCTCTCTACGTTTATAAGCCAGTGCGCATTCTCCGTTCTTCCACATCTGGTCTGCTTACCATTCCCTCTTCTAACCTCCATAACTTTGGTGATCCAGTATTTTCCAGACTTGCTCCACGCCTCTGGAACTCTCTTCCTTCGCATATTCAGCAGTCAACTCACTGTCCTCATTTTAATCCAACCTTAAAACACACCTCTTCTGTCTTGCATACAGTCTTCCTCCATCTTAACCTGTTCCATCATTGTCTCATCGTTTATTTGTTGTTTATTTGTTTCCTGTATTATTAATCGTTTTCTGTAGGTGCCTTTGGGTTGTTGAAAAGTGCTATATAAATGTGATGTATTATTATTATTATTATTATTATTATTATTATTATTATTATTATTATTATTATTATTATTATGACTGACCATTGTTATAGCTAAAAAGATCACATAGATGTCGCTCTATTTTAAACCCATAAAAAGTTTTTAAATGGAGTGACCAACAAGCTCATGGCCAGGTGTCCAAATACAGTGGTCGAGAAATTTGTACCTGTTCTCTTCACAGATAAGAACAGGTTCACACTAAGCACGTGTGACAGACGTGAAAGAGTCTGGAGATGCCATGGTAAATATTGTGCTGCCTGCAACATCATCCAGCATGGTGGTGGGTCAGTAATGGTCTGGGGAGGCATATCCTTGGAGGGTCGCACAAACCTCCACGTGATATCAAACGGTAACCTGAATGCTGTTAGGTACCGATGAAATTTAGAACCATTGTCAGACCTTACGCTGGTGCAGTGGGTCCTGGGTTCCTCCTGGTGCAGGACAATGCCCGGCCTCATGTGGCCAGTGTGTAGGCAGTTCCTGGATGATAAAGGCATCATTCCGACTGTCCAGGAGCTCACTGATGCCCTGATCTAGGTTTGGGAGAACATCCCCCAGGACACAATTTATATCAGTAAGGTTTTTAACTTGAATATTTCATTCATCGAGATTCAATGTGTGATTTAAGTGTTCCCTTTTTTTAGTAGTGTATATTATTATATAAATTACTTCTCACTGGTCAGTATTGTATACAAATTGGTTTCGGGAGGTCAGGGGTTAAGCTGTGCTAGTGACAAACAGGCTGTGGCTGGATTTGCATATGGACATGAACATAAGTGCATAAGTCACTGACCTGCATACAGTACGTATTTCCTCCACCAGTTACCTACTGAGCACCAGGTGAGTTTTCAATAATGTCATCTATGTCAACAATATTATAATATAATAAAGCATACGTTTTATATATTATGTGTGTGTGGATTCAAATGATGGAAATAATTTCTCTACTGTAGAATGCATGCCAAATCATAATACTGAAACTGGTCTTAGTCTTGCGACACAAATTAAATGCCAAATTCTTGCAGCTTTTGCAATACTAGATTTTTTAAAACAGGCATATATAAAAAGATAATTAAACCAATAGTTACTGTGTGTGTGACACACATGATCCATTTTTTACCAAAAGTGGATACTTTTAGTCAAATATCCTATAAATTGCTTTAATAATTTGATTCTTCATGTGACACATTTAATTCTTATTTTTAGCCAACAGTTAAGTGATTTAAATATATTTACAGGGAATTCTGCGGTAAGAAACAAGTATTTAACCATTTTTGTGTTTGTTATATAACATAACTTCTGTGAATTTATACACTTCAGATTTACACACATTACAATATCTTTAGACTCAGTACTCAAAAGCAAGTGATAAAAGAAAACAATATATGATTATGATTTTAAGGTCACTCCTATTTGAACATTGAAATGTGTAGATTTTAATGTTGCAAATGAAAATACAATTTGAGTCAGTCCTCAATTTGCATCTTTTTAGGGTGGGACAGTAACCAAAGGTTAATTTCCCTTTTTTGTCTTTGTATGGCTATTAATACTCCACTTACTTATTTAAGCTTTTTTTTATGTAGTCATCTGTAGTTAGGAACTAAAACGCACTTACTAATCTTCTTAATTTTTGAATAAAACAGTACGTGACAAACTTATTTCTAAAGAGCATACTTCTACTTTCATCTCAGATCCTATCTTTTGTTTTACTTCAAATTGAACTGACACAACTGACCTTACATTTCTGCCTCCACCTGACTGCCTAGCAAAAGGTAAGATTCCAATGAGAATATCTATATAATGTTTTATTATAATTTTAAAATGAAATATAACAAATCACATTGCTTTAAAAGAATATTGTAGAATGAGGCCAAATGTAATAACAGCACAGACAACTTGCTCTTGTAAGGATGAAACTACATACTCATCCATACTGCCCATCCTTAACAGAACACATTTACATCTTGTTTGTAACACAAAACACAAAGACATGAATTCTATAAAACTCAAACAAACCCACAGACCTACAGACCTACACACACACATACACATGAGTGGATAAGACACAGGAGTGCTGATGGAGTTTTTAAACACCTCACTGTCACTGCTGGACTGAGAATAGTCCAACAACCAAAAACATCCAGCCAACAGCGCCCTGTGGGCAGCGTCCTGTGACCACTGATGAAGGTCTAGAAGATGATCGGTCATGTCTGACTTTTGGTTCTCCTTAGATTTTTTTGTTGCTTAAATTAATTTATTACCAAATTACATGTAAAATGAATTACTAATGTAAAAAAACATTGTATCAAATGTTTATTATTTAAATTGCTTTATTTACAGTGTATCACAAAAGTGAGTACACCCCTCACATTTCTGCAGATATTTAAGTATATCTTTTCATGGGACAACACTGACAAAATGACACTTTAACACAATGAAAAGTAGTCTGTGTGCAGCTTATATAACAGTGTAAATTTATTCTTCCCTCAAAATAACTCAATATACAGCCATTAATGTCTAAACCACCGGCAACAAAAGTGAGTACACCCCTAAGAGACTACACCCCTAAATGTCCAAATTGAGCACTGCTTGTCATTTTCCCTGCAAAATATCATGTGATTTGTTAGTGTTACTAGGTCTCAGGTGTGCATAGGGAGCAGGTGTGTTCAATTTAGTAGTACAGCTCTCACACTCTCATACTGGTCACTGAAAGTTCCAACATGGCACCTCATGGCAAAGAACTCTCTGAGGATCTTAAAAGACGAATTGTTGCGCTACATGAAGATGGCCAAGGCTACAAGAAGATTGCCAACACCCTGAAACTGAGCTGCAGCACAGTGGCCAAGATCATCCAGCGTTTTAAAAGAGCAGGGTCCACTCAGAACAGACCTCGCGTTGGTCGTCCAAAGAAACTGAGTGCACGTGCTCAGCGTCACATCCAACTGCTGTCTTTGAAAGATAGGCGCAGGAGTGCTGTCAGCATTGCTGCAGAGATTGAAAAGGTGGGGGGTCAGCCTGTCAGTGCTCAGACCATACGCCGCACACTACATCAAATTGGTCTGCATGGCTGTCACCCCAGAAGGAAGCCTCTTCTGAAGTCTCTACACAAGAAAGCCCGCAAACAGTTTGCTGAAGACATGTCAACAAAGGACATGGATTACTGGAACCATGTCCTATGGTCTGATGAGACCAAGATTAATTTGTTTGGTTCAGATGGTCTCAAGCATGTGTGGCGGCAATCAGGTGAGGAGTACAAAGATAAGTGTGTCATGCCTACAGTCAAGCATGGTGGTGGGAATGCCATGGTCTGGGGCTGCATGAGTGCAGCAGGTGTTGGGGAGTTACATTTCATTGAGGGACACATTAACTCCAATATGTACTGTGAAATACTGATCCCCTCCCTCCGGAAACTGGGTCGCAGGGCAGTGTTCCAGCATGATAATGACCCCAAACACACCTCTAAGACGACCACTGCTTTATTGAAGAGGCTGAGGGTAAAGGTGATGGACTGGCCAAGCATGTCTCCAGACCTAAACCCAATAGAACATCTTTGGGGCATCCTCAAGCGGAAGGTGGAGGAGCGCAAAGTCTCGAATATCCGCCAGCTCCGTGATGTCGTCATGGAGGAGTGGAAAAGCATTCCAGTGGCAACCTGTGAAGCTCTGGTAAACTCCATGCCCAGGAGAGTTAAGGCAGTTCTGGGAAATAATGGTGGCCACACAAAATATTGACACTTCAGGAACTTTCACTAAGGGGTGTACTCACTTTTGTTGCCGGTGGTTTAGACATTAATGGCTGTATATTGAGTTATTTTGAGGGAAGAATAAATTTACACTGTTATATAAGCTGCACACAGACTACTTTTCATTGTGTCAAAGTGTCATTTTGTCAGTGTTGTCCCATGAAAAGATATACTTAAATATCTGCAGAAATGTGAGGGGCGTACTCACTTTCGTGATACACTGTATATACTCAACATGGAACAGAGTGCTCCATCAATAAATTCTAAAATACAAAAACAAAGACCCATCTCAATTGGACAAAAAGATCTGATTGTGTATATTATTAGCAAATTTGCATCTAGAGTGGGACGGCACGGTGGCTAAGTGGGTAGCACTGTCACCTCACGGCAAGAAGGTCCTGGGTTCAATCCCCAGGTGAATTAGCCCGGGTCCTTTCTGTGTGGAGTTTGCATGTCTTTCCCATGTCCACATGGGTTTCCTCCGGGCGCTCCGGTGTCCTCCCACAGTCCAAAGACATGCAAGTGAGGTGAATGTTCCTGTCATGAATGTAACCAAAGTGTAAAACGTGATGTTAAAATCCTAATAAACTAAACAAACTAAACAAGCATCTAGAGTGAAACAACATTAACGAAGCATCACTCAACAAAATATAATGTGCAAAACAAAAAGAAAAATCAGCATCCAGGTGACAGTATTTGTAAGTATTTAGTGAAGATTAGCATTCAGAAAAACCAAGGAGCTCATCTTTGAGGGGTTGGTCCTGTTTCTCCTTTCTGTTATGATCTGCCCTGTTTTGGAAAAGATTCTCTCTGATTGACAGAAAAAAAAGACAAAAAAAAAAAGGGAAAAAAATGAATCGGCTCCCAATCAGGAGCCAGATCCCGTCGTTCACTTTAAAGAGCCGGCTCTTAGAGCCGGATCGTTCACGACCGACCCATCACTACTCAGCATTGCTGTGTCTGATCCACTCATACCAGCACAACACACACTAACACACCACCACCATGTCAGTGTCACTGCAGTGCTGAGAATCATCCACTACCCCAAAAACACCTGCTCTGTGGTGGTCCTGTGGTGGTCCTGATCATTCAAGAACAGAGTGAAAGCAGGCTAAAAAAAAGGTATGTAGAGAAACAGATGGACTACAGTCAGTAATTGTAGAACTACAAAGTGCTCCTATATGATAAGTGGAGCTGATAAAATGGACAGTGAGTGTAAAAACAAGGAGGTGGTTTTAATGTTATGGCTGATCAGTGTATGTAGTTTGATTACTTAAAACATATACGTGTGATAAATATGCAAACAAAAACACACCTGTCTAAAACAGGTGATTCAACCTACAGGTACACAACACGTGACAAAGCATTTGTCTTTCATCACAGATCCTATAAATAGTTTGACTTCTGATTCATTCTGACACATTAGATTCTTCATTTGACACCACCGGACAGCTGAGCACAAGGTAAAATTCCAACAAGAGTTTTTACACAATATAATATATGAATATATTGTTATTAGAATATTACCATATCTTTCATTACATTCTTTTTAAACAATTATTCATGGACTTAGTAAAATAAGAGTTTGCTCCCGTTCATTGATGGCAGCAGTGGCAGTAAGACATAGAACACTGCACTATTTGACTCAATATCAGTTGTTAGTAATAAAAGGACAAAAAATAACTATGTAACTATACAACACAATATTAAACTATATAACCTATATTAAAAATATTTAATTAAGAAATAATTTCAAAGTGAATATTATTGTACTAAAAAATATCAAATGTATTATAACCACATCAACAATGATGTATTTCTAACAGTCTCTGGGGCTTTTGAAGTAAAAAACAGCCCCAAAACATAAAAAAAAGATGTTTCTATGGCAGCATATTTTACTTAAAAGTAAGTATTCATAATGGAACTTTCACAAATGTGCAAGTTATTCATGACATTAACATGAGTACACCCATATGCTGACTTCTGTATTTTACATTAGTAACAATCAAGATCGTCCTTTTTGGCCTTGTATTATTTTCTAAAAGGAACCAGTCAGACAATAGCATGTTTCCATATTGCGTCAGTCTATCTTGCATGAGCACAGAAAAGTCCAATGTAAAAAGCTTCCATTTTGCAGGAGCTTGAATTTTAAATACAGTATTATTTGTTTATTAGGATTTTAACGTCATGTTTTACACTTTTGGTTACATTCATGACAGGAATGGTAGTTACTCATTACACAAGGTTCCTCTGTTCACAAGGTTATATCAATCACGGTCATGGGCAATTTTGTAACTCCAATTCACCTCACTTGCATGCCTTTGGACTGTGGGAGGAAACTGGAGCACGCGGAGTAAACCCACGCAGGCACGGGGAGAACATGCAAACTCCACACAGAAAGGATCGAACCCAGAACCTTCTTGCTGTGAGGCGACAGTGCTACCCACTTAGCCACCGTGCCGCCCCTAAATACAGTATTAAAATTCACATGCATTTACCAGGTTTTCCTGTGTATTCCCAATCCTATGCAGTTATTTTTCAATACAGAAACATGCAGTAAAATATGAAAGTTCATGAAAATTTATTATTTTTTTGAAAATGTATTTATTTTATGAACTGAAATTATTTGGGATTCTCTGAATCTTTTAATAATGTTATGGACTATAGATGGTGAAACCAACTTAAAGTGTTTACTTTTAAATATATAAGATGTTATTTTAATATGTTTTTTGGCAATTATGTAGTGTACTCAGTTACCAAATAAACGCCATTATAAAAGAAAACTGTATAAACAAAATTTGTAAAAACAAAAAAATGTGATTTGGTCACTCTCTTAAACCTGATATCTGATACACTTTTAGTTTAGTGTGTGTACATTTTGAAATGAGAGGATTCAAACCATTTAACAGAAATTGCAACACTATATTTATTGTATGCAACACATAACACACTTATATGGTACTGTATACATAGTATATTAATAGTACTGTACTTTTGATAAAAAAATATAAAATATAAATATATATTTTGACTAAGATTTTAACAGATTTTAATTTTAACTGGGATATACACTCACTGACCACTTTTACCATCAGAGTAAGTACCAGATAGGTGTACCTAAATGGTGAAAGTACCAGATAGGTGTACCTAAATAAGTTGTTGGTCAGTGTATATTAAAATAAGATATACTGTGGGTGCTTTATTCCTTCCTGTCTCACATTTAAACATAACAAAAAAATAAAAATAAATAAAAAATAAAAAAGTCTTATAAAAAATTTCACGTTTTATATTTGCAGAAATTCATCATCAAATAAAGATGTCACAAGAAGGCAGTCTCAATTTTGTCTCCTGGAACACATGTGGTCTTAAAAAAACCAAAAAGTTTCCACAAAAGTTTTCAGATGTGTTAAACAAGCTCAAACAGATTGAAACAGACATTGCATTTATACAAGAGACACGTGTTGGACAGTTTTGCACAGAGTTGGAAGATGTTGAAGGGTGGACGATCATCTTCACTGTACACAGCTCTAAAAGTAAAGGAGTTGCAATATTCATAAAAAACACTGTAACATTCGAGTACATTTGCCATGATGAAGATTACAGTGGAGGTTACATTGTACTCTTCTGCCGTCTGTATGGTGAATTGTACACTCTTGTTAACGTGTACAAACATAAGAAGGACAGAAACATCTTGGAAAGATTGAAAGAATATTTGCTGGAAACACAGAAGGGAGTGCTAGTAGTTGGAGGCGATTTTAACACAGTGTTGCATCCCAGCTTTGATCGAATACCTCGGACTTCTTATATAAGAAAATTTCATTTAAAAACAATTTTAGATGACTTTACTGCACCTCTCAATCTCAGAGACACCTGGTCATACCACCACCCCACTGCTGACGATTATACACGACGTGAGAAAGAAAAATTATCTAGGTTAGATATGTTTTTTATGCATGAAGACAGAATGCATCTGGTGAATGACAGCAAAATAGAGACCAGTGAAATTTCTGATCATGATCCTCTTATTCTAACACTTAGAATTCAGAAGCAGCAGTCTGCTTCACCAGTGCAAGAATTTAGATTTAAACATGACAGAAGACTGGGAAAGATTAATGAAGCAGAAATACTAAGAGCCATTAATTCTTTACCTGACCCAAGTGCAGAAGGGCCTGTGGATTCCTATAAAAGGGAAATGAGGCCATTGACAGAGTGCTTAAAGAAAAACTACAATGACATGTTAAAAAACAATTCAATAGATCAAGGTTTTAGAAGATCAGCTTGTTCAGGACACAGACACATTTTTAATGTGGATGATTTAATATTCTTAAAAATTCTAGCAAATCGCCTCAGCATGTTCATTTTTCCTTCTCTCCCAGGAAAGATAGAGACAAACCATAAGATCTCTGTGTACCTCGAGAAACCCCCTCAAGAAATAAAATGGTCCTTCCTGCAGCCAATTCTGCAGAACCTGAAAAAGATTGATCATGCACCCCCACCAGACTTTACAATTCTGGACTGCCTTCTTCCTACAGTCCAAAATGAATCCAGGGAAACCAGATGTTTAATGAATGGCTGCCCGCTCACCAATCCTATTCTCAAACTGGTTTTAAGGGAGCTGGAACATCAGGTTCCCAAAATTGAGCCTCAATGCACTACCACTGTTCGCTTTCACAGCCAGGCTCTGCGCATATATGCAGACCTAGACAAACATGAATCAATTTGTACACTAATTCAGCAATTTAAAGCAGAATCAGGAATTAAGCTAAATGTTCTGATCTTAGAGCACAATGAATAAGGAGAAATTAACTGTATAAAGGACTGGCTGCTGCCAGTGTAATCATTCATAACCATGCATGTTAATTTCTGTGTCTACTCTAACCCTAACCCTATCAATAATGAAATGTTACTTGTCCATTGTTTGTAATAAAATTCATTTAGAGAAGATTTTATTAAGTTTGATGGAAATTAACTTTTATGGAAAGGGGATTTGTATACAGTACGTACATTTGAAGTTTAGCACATAAAAAATTTAAATGTTTTACCATGTATATAGTTATTATCACTAAACCAATGTTTTTTAAACCAATGTTACTAAAAGGGGATTTGTATACAGTACGTACATTTAGAGAAAGCTTAGCACACATAAAAATGTAAATGTTATATCTGATCTTTACAAGGAACATATTTTTAATTTATTAAATACTTTCCTAAAGCCACTGAGTTTTTGTTTTAACTCCTATATGTATATACATTCATATATATAATTTAATGTATCCTGTATATAATAAATGTTGTTATTTTATGTAAAATTTTCATCTACTCAAACAAACAAATGAATAAATACATTTTCCAAACAAAAAATTAAATGTTTGTTTATGGTGGTTTACCCAATGTTACATACAGTATATGTTAATTTGACTGGTAGTTTGTTTGTTTGTTTGGGTTTATTGCCATATCAACAACGTATTGGCTATTTTATGGCAAACGTCAGTTGGTCCTTTCTAAAGACCTGTCTCAAAAATCTGAAAAACAAACATTCTGCTCCCTCACCAATTTTTGACATTCTGGGTGCTCTTCTTTCTTCAGTCCCAGATACTTCTGGAAAATTAAAATTTTTACAAAATGGCTGTCCACTCACCAACCCCATTCTCAAACTGGCTTTGAGCAGGCTAGATATGTTTTTGACAACTAAAATACAGTGTACCACCACTGTTTGCTGATTCATTCAATCCAGGACCTAGAATTGACATTAAATGAGTTGAGGCGATTTAAAACAGTATCTGGGATTAGACTAAGAGTAAATTAGTAGGAAACTGGTTATTGGTTTTCTCATTATTGGAGGGAATTGCAGTAATTACTACTGGTAATTTCACTGTTCAGAGACAAGTAATGTTACTAAGATACTATTTTAAACATGTACATATTAGTGTGGTTGTTGGTACCTTGTGAGCATTTATCATATTAAAATACTAGGCTCTTGTTATAATGAGTGTTTAGCATAATTTTTAATTAGTCAGCTACGTTCCTCTATCGTTACGTATTGATCATATTACTAATGTTTATTTTCATTACACTGACTGATTTTGTAATAATTTATTGTCTTACAAAGCAGATTTGTTAGAATATTAAAAAAATTTCAGCATGAAAAATGTAAAGATAACTGTATGCCTTAAAATGTCAGAATTTAAAAACACTTGGAATAAATTCTGTAAATTGTATAATATTCTTTATCATGTCATGTATATGTGTACTTTCCTTGTTTTGTGCCCTGTTATGGACAGTTTATTTTTGGTGTGTCAATAACTTGAATGACTACATTTGAAGAGGCTGTATGTAATGTCATATTTTTGAGTACGCAGTACAGAAACAGAAAGCAATAAAACAAAGTCCTTACGGTTAAAACATTTATATTCAATGTACGACTATAAGAAGATAGACTTAGCTTTAAAAGTAGATTATCTGCGTTACAATTACAAGGTGCAAATTAAAAAGACCTATTTGATTGTTATAAGCAAAAAGTATAAAACCCTCTCACAGCACATTGTGCGTGTGTGTGTGTGTTTTATTTAATGTGTGTTTGTGTGTTTTATTTATTTGTTTTATGACATTTTCCATATCATAACTCATATCTGATGGTTAATTATAATTATAATTATAATTGATATTCTATAAGGGGATTAGATGTAAAATGCATCTGGGCACAACAAAGTAAATGTATTAAACTTTGTTGTGTAATGTACTAATTAATAATTTTTTTCTCATCAGTGGTTGATAGCAGTTTGATTTTGTTCATGAAGCATTAATCGTGCTAGAAATGTAGGCTTGAGTTTAATATTGCTTTTCTGATACTGTTTTATACAGTTAGTTGAGCTTACTTGCCAAAAAATATACCTGGATGTTATAACAAGACTAAAACTCCAAACAAGAAGCCAAATTGTTTGACTTTTGATTCATTCTGACACATTTGATTCTGCATTTGATTACTGACATCACCTACAAGGTAAGATTCCAACAAGAGTATTTACACTATAACAAAAGTTAATATTGCTATTAAAATATAAAAAAATTTTCATTATATTCTACATTCTAACAAATTATGTACATGGTAAAATAATAAAATAAGTAAAATGTGGTTAAATTATACAATTTAAAAAGGTTTGTTTCTGTTGGTTCATGGCAGCAGTGGCAGTAACTATGGTGGCCGTGAAGTGCAAAACAAATTAACATTTTAGAAAACAAAATTACAAAAAACAAAACAAAAACAAATTTACAAGAGCTAAAACAAATTTACAACAAAAACAAAAACAAATTTACAAGAGCTAAAACAAATTTACAACAAAAACAATTTTACAAGAGCTGAAACACTTTTACCAATACCGAAACAAATTTACAAACGGCCGATCAAACGGAAAGGGTAGGTACAATACACAGGAAGTGCTTGATGCTTACCTGTTGTCAATCAAACTGTTTCACGGGGGTAAAGTGAATGGAGTTTGTGATGGTAACACTAAACAATGTTTTGTCCATTTTGTGGAAATTATTTTATCCTGTTGGCCGCTTTTGTTTTTCTTGTGGGAAATTCTTAGATTGTTTAAAAGTGCAGATGAAAGATAAGATAAGATAAGATAATCCTTTATTAGTCCCACAATAGGGAAATTCACATCGTTAAACAAGAAATGGTAACACATTGGGAGAGTAGGAGATAAAAAAAAACTAGCAACCACATTGTGCTCCCTAAGGCTGTTGTTTTGTCTGAGCACTAATAAAAATTTAACACAAACTCTCAGAATGAATGCGTCTCTGATTCATCTCATTTCACAAAACCGTTAGTTTTTCCAAGATTGAATTCATATTGCGACTAATATTCACAGTCTGAGTTCCAACGGCTCTGCCCACCTTCTCAATCAAATTGGGCAGTTTCTGGGGACCTTTGACAACTGACCCAACTCTTTTAATTTCCCGATACAGCAGGGCAAAGCCTAATCCAATCAGCAAGAACCCCACAATCAAAATTCCAAATAGGTAAACATCCTCTACGTCCTCCAACGAAAGAGTTGCCAGGCACACGACCCTCCACTTCCCCCACGAGTCCATCGCGTATCCTGCCATCTGCGTTCCGTCGGGGCATGTGGGTTCCCCCGAACTCGAACTTCTCGATGAGAAGATGGTGTCAATAGCATTCAGAGACCATTTAAGCAATTCCATAATTTGTTCTTTGAGGAGCTGTGCTAAGAAAAGTAGAGTAGACGAGACAATACAATACAGGAGAAGCCAAGCAGTTTAGAAGGCGTTTAGACGTCGCCTGTGCATCTCTATCTACCATCCGCTCTTATAAACATCAAAAGTATTCCCACAAGAAAAACAAAAGCGGGTCAACTGGCTGAAATAATTTACACAAAATAAACAAAACATTGTTTAGTAGGGACGGGACATTCGATACCGAGGCTTCAAAGTTTAATTCACTTTTGTAATGCTTGCTGAGTCGACTCGGTGTATCGGAGCTTGTATTAAACCAGCAGGAATGTTCGGGACTGATTCAAAGCTTTGTGCTGTGTTTTATCTCACTGCTATTTAAGAGACAGTCAAACCCCTGATCACTACATGACAAATTTAAACGCAATGCTTTATTAAAGTAAAGAGAATTATTTGCAGATGAAAACAAATATTTGGTGATCTATTAATCCAGGTGTTACTCTGCTCTAATGTCCACTTTCAATGCTTCAATGCTTCAAATCATTTTCAGGTAAATCAGGAAAAAGCTTCAAAAACTTTAATGAGGCTTCATCTGCACATCACTATTGTTTAGCGTTACCATCACAAACTCCATTCACTTTACCCCCGACAAACAGTTTTATTTTTTTTTTGTAAATTTTTTTTTTTTTTTTTTTGTAATTTTTTTTTCTAAAATGTTAATTTGTTTTGCACTTCACGGCCACTGTAAGTAACACATGAAAAACTATTTGAGTCAATATCAGTTGTTATTAACTAAAAGACTAAAATAAAACTCTCTGTTAGCATCACTCATGATAGAATTTTAATTAAATAAAACCATTGTGCAAAAAAAACGTATGTATGTATGAATTATGTATAGAAAGGACATTTATTCATTAATTAATTCCTTGTCTGTTTTACCACAGTGTTATTCCGGTCAGGGTCGCAGTGGGCCAGATTCATTAGGTGACAGGCAAGAAACACAGACCAGAGCAAGGACAGGAAACATAGCACAGATCAGAGCAAGGACAGGAGCACAGTCAGAAAGGAACCAAGACAGGAGCCAAGATAGGAGCCAAAACACAAGCAAAAGCATAAAGACTAGCACTGGTGATAGACATTGTGGCAAAAATAAATGCCATGAAACATGCTTATTATAAAAAGGATAGTTCCGGTCCTAAAATCTGATTGGCTGAGTCGCGTTCTAAGTCGTTGTAAAATCCCTGATAAACACACACCTATGACCACCTCACATCATTCCATATTAATACGCCACTGAAAAGAAAAAGTGAATGTTATGTTCACCCTCATGTTGCCTAGCAACACTGTTAACAAACTACATGGGGTTGCCAAAGAATGCTTTTTGTACGTTTTTTTCTAAAATAAATCATTTATAAATTGACATAAAGAGGTGAATGGCTGACAATTTCCTTCAGCTGAATGAAAGCAAGTCAGAGGTTATCATTTTTGGGGTCCTCATCGCATCAATAGTGTCTCCAATAACCTTGGTCACTTGTCTACATGTGTCAAAACATCTGTGAGAAATCTTGGTGCTATCTTTGACTCTGACCTCAGATTTGATAAACAAATCAACTCTGTGGTAAGGAATAGCCTCTTCCAGCTCAGAAATATTGCAAAGATTAAGCCTTTTCTCTGCTATTCTGACCTGGAAAAAGTTATTCATGCATTCATTACTTCAAGAATTGACTACTGTAATTCAATGTATATTGGAATAAATCAGTCTCTATTGCGGCGCTTACAGGTTGTCCAGAATGCGGCAGCAAGGTTACTGACTAATACCAAGAAAAGAAACCATATTACACCCGTCCTTGCCTCACTACATTGGCTGCCTGTTCAACACAGGATTCAGTTTAAAGTGCTTTTATTTGTTTTTAAAGCGCTTAATGGTCAAGCCCCGGCTTATCTCAGTGGTATGCTTTCTCCCGCAACCTCACAGCGATCTTTGAGATCAGCCACTCAGAACTTGTTGACTGTTCCTAGGGCTTGTTTGAAGCTAAAAGGTGATCGTGTATTTGCAGTTTATGCTCCGAGACTATGGAACACTCTACCTCCTAATATTCGACAAGCACCTTTGGCCGCTGTTTTTAAATCACTCCTAAAAACATTCCTTTATAAGCTGGCATTTGAACAGTGAGGAGTCCTGGTAGTTGTGGTTGTTTGGTCTATTTTTATCTGTTTTAGTTTCTCTCTAACTCTGTAATTTAATTGGTTTAACTTTTTTAACATAATGTCTTGTGTATGCTTGTTCGATGTACAGCACTTTGGTCAACGTAAGTTGTTTTAAAAGTGCTTTATAAATAAAATTTGCTTACTTACTTACTTACTAACGCACTGTCTCTCGTGGCTTATTGCTTTAGTTCCGGTCCTTAAATCTGATTGGCTGAGCCGCGTTCGAAGCCGTTGTAAAATCCCAGATAAACGCACACCTATGACCACCTCACATTATTCCATAATAATACGCCACTGAAAAGAAAAAGTGAATGTTATGTTGGCCCTCATGTTGCTTAGCAACACTGTCAACGGACTACGTGATTTTGCGGAAGAATGCTTTTTGTAAGTGTTTTTGTAAATAAAAACATTTATTTATTGAACATTGTTGTATTTTATTATATTTTATGTTGAACGCCGTTTTATAAAAGCAATAAGCCACTCGAGACCGTGCGTTACTGCTATGATTTTATCACGGGGAAAGAAATCTCTCGTGGCTTATTGCTTTATTATATCTGTTTATAATGACAGTTTCTGATGAACTCTAAATGCTACCACTGGTTAATAGGTTCAGTTTATCTTAAAAATATTATTGTTACATATTATTATGATGCAGTTAAAGAAGAAAAGTCCAGTCTTTACTTATTGACTGGACAGTTTATTAATCCATCCAAATTACTAACTAACTAACTAACAAACTGACTAGTACTACTACTACTAATAAAATTCATACTAATCTATTTCACATACTTTGAGCAATAAATAAAAGCAAATTCGGAAAAAAATGAGAACAATGTCTTAGTTTGATACTTTCTAAACACTCATCTGTAATCAAGCTAAAAGACATCTGATGCATCTATGTATGTAAATTTTTGGTTTGAAAATATGTATTTTATTTGAGTGAGTATACAGCAATTACTGGGTTTTGATTCTAGCTTTTAAACATACAAATTATGTAACACTCAGTAATCATTTAAATGGTTATAATTCTAGTTTCTGTATTTGCAGTGGATCTACCATCAATAATGGCATCACAAGCAGAGAGAATTATCTGTTTTGTCAACTGGAACACCAACGTTTAAAAAGTTAAAAAAGTTGGAAGTTGTGTTAAATAAGCTCAACAGGATTGGAACAGATGTTGCCTTTTTACAAGAAACACATATTGGGCCAGAGTGTTGTTCAGAGTTACAATATGCTGTCAGCCTTGCGTACGGATAGACACACCCTGATCCGCACTCTTTCCCCACCTCTGTGCAGGCACCATCAATCAGCCAGCAGTGGTCATAGTGCATCAGTTACAAGGAGTCCCTATCCGGCTCAATACCCCACCCCTATATGAACAACAGGCCATTCGTTGTTCATGTGGCCCCTCAGCCCAGCAAAATGGCAGAGATGAGATTCGATACAATGTATTCAAGATCCCAGCTCTGGTGTGCAAGCGTGTGTTTTTGTCTGTATGTTTTACATGTTCTCCTCATGGATCTTTTCTGGGTAGTCCTCATTCTGCCCAAAAAGTTAAAGTGTGATGAGATTTATGTTCCCAACCTTCTTTGCTGTGGGGTGACAGTGCTACCCAATACGCCACCATGTCACCCCTTATCAAAGACAACAAAAACACATTTATCCAAAACAGATTACTCAACCAACAGTTACACAACACATGTGACAAACATTTTCCTGAACAGCAAACATGTTTTATCACAGATCCTGTAAATGGTTTGACTTTTGACTGATTCTGACACATTTTTTGTATTTGCAGAGGCTCTCAAAGCAGTAATGCCACAAGAAGACAAACTTCTACGCTTTGTCACCTGGAACATTGATGGTATTAAAAACACTAAAAAGTCACCAAGAAAGTTTGAAGATGTAAAACAAAATCTTATCGAGACTGAAACTGATGTCGCCTTCATAAATGAGACACACGTTGGGTCAGAGTGTTCCAGTATCCTGGAGAATGTTGAAGGATGGAGAAGCTACTTTACTGTATACAGCTATACAAGAAAAGGAGTTGCAATACTCATACATGACAGTGTACCATTTGAGTACATTTACCATGATGAGGATAGCACTGGACGTTACATTGTGCTGATCTGTCGTCTGTATGATGAACTGTTCACCCTTGTTAACGTTTACAATCATAAAGATGACAGAAAGGTTTTGGGTGAATTGAAAGACTATCTGATGGATACAGCTGAAGGTACACTAGTGGTGGGAGGTGATTTCAACACAGTTTTGCATCCCACCTTTGATCGTAGACCCTCATCTACAACACATTCAACACTTAGAGGCATTTTAGAAGATTTTACTGCCTCTCTAAATGTTAGAGACACCTGGTCATACTTCCATCCTAGAAAAGAACACTTCACACGGTATGACATTCATAAGAAGAGCTATTCAAGAATAGACATGTTTTTAATGCATGTGGATACAATGATACGTGCAAGTGAATGTGACACAGTTAACATTGAGATTTCTGATCATGTCCCTCTCTTCCTTGATCTCAAAGTTAAGCAGCTGACTAAAAATACAATTTCATCTGCTACCCTTGTGTCTAAAGAGTATAAACATGGAAAGATTAGCAGAGCTGAAATACTCAGTGCCATTAACACTGTATCTACTTCAGAACAGAAAAGACCCTTTGGGTTTGATGTTGGTTTCTACAAAAAGCATCGCACTGCAGTGTCAGAGGCCCTGAAGAAAAACTTCAATCTCATGTTACAAACTGAAAGGATACCTGAGGATTTTAAATCACATTATGTTGATGGGGACTTTTAAATTTTTAGTGTCGACTATTTAATATTCTCCCAAATTTTTGCCAAGCGTATCAGTCTGTTCATTACACCTTCCATCAAAGGACAGACAAAAACAGAGCTTCCTTTATGTACTGTGTACATTAGCAGGGATCCACAATAATCAGATGGTCCTTCTTACAGGAAATTCTCTGTAAACTAAAAGTACTCCCCACTGACCCCCCACTGAACACCAACATTGTGCATTTCCTTCTTCCTAAAGTTCAAACCTCTTCTGAGGATCTCAGACATTTGCATTTTGGCTGTCCACTTACCAACACCATCCTTAATTTGGCTCTGCAGGAGTTAAAAGATCAGATAGAAAAGAAAGAAATCTCAACCAGTGTTTGCTATCACAGACAAGCTTTGCGCATACATGCACAGCAAAGTAGACTTGATTCATTTACTGAGCTAGTGGACCAGTTTATGAAACAATCTGGCATTAAAAGAAAAAAAAGAAAAAAAAAGGAAAAAAAGAAAAAAAAGGAAAAAAAGAAAAAAAAGAAAAGAAAAAGATCCCTTGAAAACACTGCCACATACCACAGACACACTTTAATACAGTTTTAAAGCCTTTCCAGAATAGGGTCCACATGTTTTTGGCCATGAACTTGGCTTGTTCTTGGTAATTGTATGCTAATTATCAGTAGACTCTTAATTATTAACAGGATTTAATTTCAAAGGGTATATCATTTAAAAGTAAGCTGTCATATTGATGAAACATAACTGACTTCAACATGATATTTAATTGTAGTCATATAACAGATTACACATGTTGTAAAATGGGATTTTTATTTATTTAAAAATAAAAGCCTTTTCACCACCCATGATTCCTCTGATATGTGTAAATCTGTATTTTTGCACCAGGCAGTGGCAGATTCGTACAAAAGGCCTACTACATACAATGAGCTGCACAGTAGTCAGTCTACCTTCTGCTACAAACAGTGACCAGTGACAAACAGTGTGGTTTGTAACCTAGGTCCTCAGTGTCCAAGTCTCTAATAAATATATTTATCTTTTTATCAAGATTTATCAAAGTCTATTGCAAGGCTTTTTATCAGAACCTTGAAGAATAGGACAGACTAAAGACAAACCACCATTGTTGTAAAACACTCGAAATGTAGAACTGTAAGTTTACTCTTGAGTTCATTTAATTTTGTTTGTCCTTATACCCATTTAGTGATTGTTTTACTAATGTTTTATATCATGCTTATGATTGTGTTTTATATTCATATCCTTTATTGGAATCATGTTAGCTATTGGGTTTCTGTTTTTTTTTTTAAACCATTTTATGTGTAGGAAATGTTTTAATGGATTGTACAATTCACATATACATTTTATCTGATTTAGAAAAGGAAATTAATGTAAATGACTATTTGTTCTATGAATAACATATCTAAATATGTTTACACAGTTTTTTCTGTATATGCTGTTATTCTAAATGTTATGGCTGCAACACATTCCAGAGAAGTTGGGACTGGGGCATGCTTACCAATATGTTAAATTACTTTTCCTGTTAACAATCCTTTGTAATATTTCTTTAGTAGCTGTTGTTGCAAAAGTGGAATGACAAAATACATTGGCTGCTTAACAGCCTGGGATCTTTGTTACATATTGCTGGATATTGCATTCATTATGCGGCACATGTTTTCAAGAGAAGACAGATCTGGACTGCAGACAGGTCAGTCTAGCACCTGCACTCTCTTTCTTCCTGCAAACACGTCTTAAGATGTGCAAAAGTACGGGGTCGTCGTCCATTGGGGACAGGTCAGGACTGCAGGCAGGCCAGTCCAGTACCAAAGGAATGGCAGCATGTCATTACTGTCCCACCTTTTCTGATATGTGTTGCAGGCCTGAAATGCAGGAATGGATGTTTATTAATAAATGAAATGAAGTTGAGCAGAACAAAACATGAAATATCTCAGGTTCATCCTGTCTGCAATCAAATAAAATTCAAAGTAAATGTAAGAAACTTTTTTATGTATGTTTTATGTATTTTATTCAGTGTTTTGTGTTGTTTTAGGTATCATACTGATGATGAGCCTTTGCCAGCACGTTCACGCCTACGAGTTCATTCCATCTCACAGACATGGAAATCTGTGCCCTTATTTTGAAAAAACAAGGAACCTGGGCTGCACATTTGGACAATACCACCCACTGCTTTATGAGAAGCTTTTGATTAGGAGGATAACCAATTCCTCTGTAGAAGATCTTGCAAGAAAGGGCAGGGTCAGCCTGTCAGGGTTTAGCAAGATCACCTGCTAGGTTAAAACTTCAGACTTACAGCAACAGTTTGGTAATCTTGGGACACTTTGCTAGCTAGATAATCTTGGGGCACAGATTAGCTAGCAAATATCTACAGATAGATGGATAAATGGATACAAATGGATACAGAGCTAAGGATAGCAGATCAGAATGCTACATGGTAAATGATATCCATTTTACTATTATTATTTAACAATTGCTTTATTTATAGAGGGTGGAAGTGGGCTTCTAAGTAGAATAGTGCTCCTGAATACAGTGCAATCAGTTGAGGGTTAAGGGCCTTGCTGATAAGGAGCCTTAATCAGCAACCTTCTGATTATTAGTCCAGTACCCAAACCACTATGTTATTACTGCTCTATAAGCTGAACCTTTCTGCAGGTCCTTTCCTGTCATATGGAAATGTCTATTCTGACTCTGTTATTATATAGAGATTTGCTTTTGCCAGCATATGAGCAGTTCTACTTGTTTTCTTGCTTTTCCAAATTTTGCCCTGACTTTCACAATTCCCCCTAAATGCTTTTACTGAAATACATTTCAGATATTTTTTATTATGACAGAACTTTAAAATTCAACCAGTAAAGCAAGCTATAAAATCTTGAATGATTTTAAAAGCATTTATATTCAGATGTCTCTAGAAATGGTTAACCATGCCACAGTTTTTTTTTAGATCTACATTTAATTATATAGTGCACTGTTTTTTGTAAATTGTTTCTGTTGTATGTATGTAAAAATGTAAAAAATGCTGTATGTAAAAATCTAACTTTTAAGGGAAGTAAATTTATTTCAAGAAAACATAATTATTTGCACTTAATACTTTTAAAACATGGAAGATGTTTGATTTTGTGTTCAATAAACCATGTTATATTGATCTGAACTTATGTTTTGGCTGATGACCCATTATCAGTTTCACAGAGCCTCCATCATATTTAACAGTGGTTCTTCAGGTTCTTTTCAGTTTAGTCATTCTCTTTTACGTTTACATTTTTGGCATTTAGCAGACGCTTTTATCCAAAGCGATACAGTCTAAGCAACTGAGGGTTAAGGGCCTTGCTCAAGAGCCCAACAGCAGCAACCTGGCAGGTATGGGGCTTGAACCAGCGACCTTCTGGTTGCTAGTCCAGTACCTTAAATGCTAGACCACAACATCCCTCTTTTTCTGAAAAAACCCACATTGAATGTTTGTTGCCAAAAATAGACCACATATGACTACAGAACATGGCTTTAGGCACTTCTCAGGCACTTGTGTTTGTGGTTAAATGACAAAAGATGCTTTTTCTTGGCAAACCTTTAAAAATACATTGTCATGAAGGTGTCATTTTATTGTAATTTTAGCAACGTGGTGATCCCAAGATGCAAACTTTTCCTTTAAATCTTCAACAGTAATCTTTGGAATTTTTTAGTATCTTTTACCAGCCTCTGTACTGTGCATGAGAGATAATTTAGGGTGAGTCCTCATTCAGGCAAGTTTGTCACAGTTCCAGTTCATTGGAATTGTAATTTTTTTTATTAGTGCCTTAACTTGTACTTGTGTTGTAAAGCTATTCATTGTGGTCAACACAATTTCTCCTAGTTCAAATTGTGTGTTGTGTTGTCCTTCCCATGATGAAGAAGAATGAAGAAGAATTTTACCCCAGTGTCACCTCATATACGTACATCAACTGGGCATAACATTATGACTACTGACAGGTGAAGTGAATAACACTGATTATCTCTTCATCACGGCACCTGTTAGTGGGTGGGATATATTAGGCAGCAAGTGAACATTTTATTCTCAAAGTTGATGTGTTAGAAGCAGGAAAAATGGGCAAGCGGAAGGATTTGAGTGAGTTTGACGTTTGAAGGGCCAAATTGAGATGGCTAGATGACTGGGTTAGAACATCTCCAAAACTGCAGATCTTGTGGGGTGCAGTGGTCAGTATATATCAAAAGTGGTTTAAGGAAGGAACAGTGGTAAACCACCAACAGGGTCATGGGCGGCCAGGGCTCATTGATGCACGTGGGGAGTGAAGGCTGGTGTTATAATCTAAATTATTATTGGGCATTACAATATTGGTCTAAAACATTTTGGTATTCAAGGAATGTAATTGGAAATGGGCCAGACCGGTTAGAACTGGCTGAGTGGAAGCCTGGAACAAAAAGCATACCTTATATGGAGTAGTTCTACACCTGGCCACTAGGGGGTGGCGGTAAACTATAAATAACAACTGCGCGCTCTGCTCGAGGTCTGTTGCATCTCTTCACTTAGAAGCTTCAGAACGCAGCTGCTGTGACCTGGAAGACAAACCAACCTTTTCTGAATAAAACTTTTAAAGAACGTCACCTAGCCTCCTGATAAATTCAGATCGATTCTAACAAAAGATCCACGACAACAAATGGTGGCAGAGGATGGTTTAAAATCGATTAATTAGTGTTCATTGGAGAAATCAGGAGGACTGCAGAAGTGGACGGGACCAGATTGGGTCCTGGATCGGGAGAATTCGAAATCTGCCAGACTCAAAAGGGTACCCGACTAAAAAGGTAAGGGCAATTTAAGTCCTCATTTAGATGCAATCAAATATTTAGTTCTGAGTCTGGTATGTTGAGAATTCTCTCGTAGATAATTAGAAATAATTACTGATAAATGCTAAGGCGTGGTTCCTCTTTCACTAGCAAAGGTATGGTGGGCATGCCCTGACTCCTGGTGAGTCTAAAGGATCCGGTGTGGTTAGAGTCCATGCCCGTTTGGTTAGAGTCCAAACGCAAAGCCTGGTACCAGGTCAGTTGGTTCGAGTCCAACTGTGAAAGCCTGGATGGGTCCAGGTCAGTTGGTTAAAGTCCAACCGTTTGTGTGGCAAGTTATTTTCTGGTCGGTTTTGAGCAGTCGGTCCTGAAAACCAATATAGCAATTGTCTTGTGGAATAATCATTGGAATTGATTAAGTTTCCTATTGCATTGTTAGTAATTGGTTAGTAAAGTCAGTGAGGCTAGAACTGGTCAGGGAAACCATTTGCCGGTGTTTTGCTGATGGGTATGTTGTTTTAGTTGTTGTATAGGATTTGTATAGTTTCCTGTTTCTGTGTGCTCTGTTCTATTTTCTCTAGTTTTCTATTCTTCTAACTCTCTAAAAACAAATAAATAAATAAATAAATAAATAAAAGAATGGCCTCCATAACAGCTGGAGAATTGGAAAGGCGGGTGAAAAGTCGAATTGAACAAACTTCTTCAATGAAAATTCGTAAGGCCATGCTGAAGAAGGTAGAACAATGGTTTAAATTTCGAGTAGACAAAGGACTGTATCCTACACGTGGTGACCCAACCCCCGACACAAATACTAGATTGGCGTATGTGAAAATTGCTAAACAGGGTGTAAGCGATGCAAAAACTGAATTGGAGAAAGCTAAAGGGTTGAAAAAATGTACTGTTAAAAGGGTTTTAATATCTGCTGAAAATGATTTAGCTCTGACACAGATTATAGTCCAACATATGAATCATATTTGTTTAAGCGTGAATTCTGCCCCCGCTGAGACTCACACACATACACCCACTGAGGAGAAACAGGAAGTAACCAATTCAGCACAGATGGCTCTGCCCGACACAGCTGTGCTGAGCTGCGCCCCTCCCCCATATGTAGCGTCAGCCATTCCTGAGCAGACGACTACCCCCCTCCCGTCTCTCACTCTCACACATACCTCAAATACCACACCCAGCGCTCCTGTTTTACCGCACACACAAACGCAGACTGGTACGAATCCGGTGCGTGTTATGTATTCTGATAACAAGCATCAGAGTGAACAAGGTGAAGACATACACACATCAAATGTGACATTAAAGGTGCTAAGTGGGGTTTTACATGCTAAATCAGAAGAATATGAGCAGCTTAGAAGGCAACAGTTTGATTTCCAAGTGAAAGTACAAGAACAGGTACAGCAATTGTCCAATGTGTTAACAGATCAAGTAAAGATGTTGACTGATAAAGTAGAGAGGGCGGAGTATATTCCTCAAAGAGAACAGGAACTAGAATCTGGAAGGAAGGAATCAGAAGAAGAAGAGGAGGAAGATATTGGAAGTAAAGGTAGCAGCTGGAGGAGAGCAAGTAGGGGAAGAAAACAAGGTAAAATGCAAGGTAGGGTTGTTAGGCCTACAATTAGGGCCAGTAACAGTAGAGAAGGTGTATTAATTACTGGTGAGGATCTGGATGTGGAATGGAAGGAAGGGAAAGTGAAGTTGGAAAGGAAAGGAAAGTTGAGTAAAAATGAAGCTCTTGACAGATATGAGAGGGACTTGAGACAGTTATCAAATCAGCTAGAAACTTCAAGGGCTGAGTTTGACATCCCTGCAGAATCTGACTCCTGATCATTGTTTCTTCTCTGTGGTAGACTTAGCGAATGCCTTTTTTAGTATTCCCATTCCCAGTGACATTCAGCCAATCTTTGCTTTCACATACAGAAGCCAACAGTACACTTACACCAGATTGCCTCAAGGCTATAAGGATAGCCCGGGCATCTTCAACAAATGTCTGGTGGAAGACCTTTCTGTCTTACTGACACAGAACCTTTTGAGCAGTGACACCGTGTTGATTCAATATGTCGATGATTTGCTGATTGCTTGTACTTCTGAAGAGCTCTGTTTACAGGATACTGTTACCATTCTTACTCATTTGGCGAACTTAGGATACAAAGTCAACAAAGCCAAACTGCAGATATGCCGACCTGTCGTGACATTTCTAGGACGGAGGGTTTCCAGCAAGGGTCACTCCCTGACTGCTGACACCAGAGTTTGCATCCTAAATCACCCGAAGCCAACTACCGTGAGTCACCTTCTGTCTTTTCTTGGCTTGACAGGTTATTCCAGGAATTACATTCCTAATTACTCAGGCTTGGTTGCACCTTTGAGGGCTGAAATTACCAGGTTAGGTCAAAGAAACCTAACAGCCAAAGTAGAGTGGACTAAGCCCCTTGAGGCTGCTTTTATTGAATTAAAACAGCAACTGACCTTAGCCAGTGACCTACAACAACCAAAATACTCTGACCCTTTCTATTTGGATGTTTCTGAAAAGAATGGCATTATAAATGCAGTTCTTTTTCAGAAAAGGGGGAGTGGTGTCAGAGCTGTACTCTTGTACCATAGCTCAAGATTGGACCCTGTGGTAACAGGTCAACCAGGTTGTGTCAGATACCTAGCAGCATTGTCCACAGCAATTACCAAAACAGCACATTTGGTCATGTGTCATCCTCTTATTGTCAATACAAGTCATGGTGTGACTGCATTTTTGATTTCCACAGCCTTTACCCTGTCAAGAGCGAGAAAAGACAGAATCAATAGTATTCTCACTCAACCTCATATCTCATACACTACAGGGAAAATGGTGAACATGACTGAAGGTCTGAATTCCGACCCTGATGCAGAACCACATTGCTGTGAGCGAATTACACAAAAACTGTTGAAGTGTAGGGAAGATTTGGAGGACACTCCTTTAGAGGACCCTGACTTGACTCTATTCTGTGATGGATACTGTTACAAAGGTGACAAGGGACTTGTAGCCTCATATGCAGTAGTCAAGCAGACTAATGAGGGTTTCATCCCTGTGGACTCAGGAATCATTGAACAACCAGCGTCTGAGTTAGTAGCAATCACCAAAGCATTGGAGAAAGCTGCTGATCAAACAGTTAACATCTACACAGACTCAGCTTATGCCCATTCTGCGTTGCATCTAGATGGGCCGCAGTGGATAAGGAGAGGACTAGTGACTGCACAAGGGACACCCATCAAGCATGCAACACAGATTTTTCAGCTGTTGAAAGCAGTAAATAAACCAAAGAGAGTGGCTGTAATTAAGTGTAAGGGTCATTCAAAAGAGCCTGGACTAGTGACACTAGGTAATGATGCAGCAGATCAGGCAGCAAAGAAAGCGGGAGGATACATTAGCCAAATGGTGGTGTTGGCGTCAGAAAACTTGCCTGACCTTATAGAAGAGCAGGTAAGGGAAATGCAGGAAAAGGCAGGAGCATATGAAAAGAACAGCTGGTTAGATAAGGGAGCTAGTGTAGTGGAAGGACTGTGGAAAAGTAAGGAAGGATTGATTGTGGCACCATCACATTTGCTCACACTTGATGAAAGAAGCACATGGTCCAACACATGTAGGTACGTCCAACATGCTTGACAGTCTGATGCAAAATTGGTGGCATCCACACATTAGGGATATGGTGAAGAGGTTCGTGGTTGACTGTGAGGTGTGTCAGAGCTACAATCCAAAACCAGGGTATAGAGTGACTGCAGGATGGTTTCCTGTCCCTGAAGGACCCTTTAAAGAAATTTGCATCGATTTCACTGATATGGGGGTGGAACACCGAGTGAACGGCTATCGTTACATCCTAGTCATGGTAGATAGATTCACTAGGTGGGTTGAAGCAATCCCAGCCAAAAAGGAAGACTCTAAAACGGTGGTGAAATGGTTAAAAACAGAACTAATACCCAGATATGGAGTTCCCACTGTGATTCGTTCAGATAATGGGGTTCATTTTAATAATGCCAAATCGCAGGAGGTGGAAAAAGCTTTGGGGATAACACACAGATTTGGAGCTGTGTACCATCCCCAGTCCCAAGGGTTGGTGGAAATGGCCAATAACACCATCAAGACTAAACTGGCCAAAACATGTCAAGGCTCCAAATTAAATTGGGTTGAGGCTTTGCCCCTGGTGTTGATGTCCATGAGAGCATCGCCCAGGAGTGACACTCACTTATCCCCACACCAATTGTTAACTGGCAGACGCATGCCAGGGCCACCTAGAGACAGGGTGGTGAACAAGGCACTGGATTTGTGGGATGAAGAATTGGACAGCTACATGAAAGCCTTAACCAAGCTTATTTCCAGCATTAATCAACAGGTTAGGCCCAAGGACAAGAAGAAGGAGCCAGAACCAGAACCAAAGGTAAAGGTTGGACAGTGGGTAAGAACCAAGATTCACAAAAGGAAGTGGGATAGCCCAAGGTGGACCGGTCCGTGGCAAGTGACAGAGGTCACCTCACATGCTGTGAAAGTCTGTGGCACCACATCACACATTGTACCCCTGCAGATCCACCAAGCAGAACCTGTGAAGAGACCAGAGAAGACCTGAGCAAGAATCTGCCCCTTTTCTGGCACGAGACAGAATTACCAGAGAAACACTCAGGCTGGTGGGAAGAGAGATCAGGTAATGTAGTCACTGAAGGAGGTAAGTATATTGCCCATTGTATTGGTACTGATCTTGTTCTAGAAGCCGGAGTTGCAAAACAGATAGGAGAGCAACTTGGAGTGAAGGACTTGACAACAGCTCCTGTGGGTAAATGCACAATACACAGTGAAAAGGGAGTGACAGTGTTTAATTTGGTGACTAAAACTCACTTAAAGGACAAACCAACATTGCAGAACTTCATCTTAGCTGTGCAACACCTGGCCGACTTACTTAAAACCTTAAAAGTACCTGAATTAGGCATTCCTAAATTGGGTGGTGGCCTGGACGGACTTGATTGGCGTACAGTCAGACCAATTTTGCAGGCTTTACTAAAGGACACAGGCACTAAGGTTACCATTTTCTATAGGGAATAGAGAACTCACTGCCTGACTAACACAATGCATTTTCATCCACTAACAGATCCGTTTAATCAGGCTTTGAAACGATCAGGATGTGGATGCATTACCATGACCATTTTGGCAATATTGACCATATTATTGGTGGGTTCCATATTCCCACTCAGTACAAAGGGGAATCAAGCACTAAAACTAAAACAAGATAACGATAATCTAGCTAGAGTCAGGAGAGCCCGACAGGTACCACCCATAAGGCAATATGGGAACAACAAGGTAGCAACCATTCCATATGGGAATTCTAGCACTGCAAATATACCAATGAAAGATGATGGGGAAAAGGTAGTAGTGGTGGCAAGAGCAGAGTTGACTTGGAGGGACCAGCTGGCTATTGAAACAGGGTATGAAGAGACCAATACTTGGCTGGAGTGGATAAGGTACACAATAGGGGAACTGGGAGTAAAAAACTGTTTTGTATGTGCAGCAGCAAAACCCACATTAGCTACTCGCCCTGTTAAATCGGAAAACCTGATGTGTCTGACTTCTCTATTCACCGATGAGCCCAGGAATGACACAGACTGTAGAGAACAGGGTAAACTATTCCCAATCACGGAGCAACCAACTCCCACTAGCGTAAAGGCATACAAAGGTGAGTATATTTGCTTTAAATCAGACAAAACTGGTGAAATAATTAACAGGGGCAATTTCCCTAGGGGTTGGTGCAATTAAACAATTCCCCTAGGGGATGACGGCATGTATAATGATTACAAACTGTTCAATCAAACATCTGCAAGAGCTGACCTTTTGTGGTTATGTGGGGACATGAAGGTCAGAAAAAGGCTGTCTGGCGTCTGGAGAGGGGAGTGCGCTTTGGTGTATTTGATTATGCCTTTCAGAATCTATCATCAAGAAGGCGTGGAGGACCCTGAAGATGTGATGAGACATCACCGTCAGACCAGAGAGGTGAAGCCTGGAGGATCTTTTGACAAAACTGTCTGGATAGATGGAATTGGAGTGCCGAGAGGAGTTCCTGATGAGTTCAAGGCTAGAGACCAGATTGCTGCAGGCTTTGAGAGTGTATTCTTCTGGTGGTCCACAATAAACAAAAATGTAGATTGGATTAACTATTTGTATTATAACCAGCAGAGATTTGTGAATTTCACTGTCCAGGCAGTGGAAGGACTTAGAGATCAATTGGAAAAAACCTCACTAATGACTGTCCAAAATAGAATGGCACTAAATATGTTACTGGCAGATAAAGGAGGTGTCTGTCACATGATTGGAACCACCTGCTGCACCTTCATACCCAACAATACTGCCCGAGATGGAACTGTTTCCAGAGCCTTGGAGGGGCTGAAGGCTCTCTCAAAGGAATGGAAAAAGAACTCTGGTATCGAAAATTGGTTCACTAAGTGGATGGAGAATTTCTTTGGCTCATGGAAAGGAGTAATAACCCAATTGGCTATGGCAGTTTGTGTGGGATTGGCTATCCTAGTGGTGTGTGGATGTTGTTGTGTGCCATGCATAAAGACCCTGATTGTGAGATTCATCAACACCGTGATTCAAAAGGGGGCAGCAGCAGGCGAAGTCCAGGAAACTGTACTCTACATGCAAACCAATGGGCCAAAAGAAAACTTAAAGAATGAGGAAGATCAGGAGTACTGGACTTAACTTCAATGTTGAGTGTTTGTCTGTCTCGTTTGTCAATATTCTTCTGTCTAGATTGCTGATCGATGGATGACACCAAAGGGGGACCCCAAGAAGCAAGAATAGAAGAAAATGTTGTGAATTAATGTTTTGTGTGTATTTAGCTACAATACAACATATATAGGGTAAAGGACATATTGATAGTTTAAGTAAATAGTAATGTTAAGTTGCAAAACACATAGGCATATATTTGATTATTGTAATCCTTGCATGATCGGTGATGGTTCAAGTCGTCCAAAAGGAGATCACTGAGATCAAAAGGGGGACCATGGATTTCCTGTTAACAAAAAGATATCATCATCAACACATAAGGGAATTTAGCTTACTTTGAAGATGTAACACATATAGGGAAGTCTCTAAAGGACTATAAATTTTGAATTTCTTTCCTATCTGGTTGCTGAAAGGTCCAAGTAAGCTTTGATTGTGTAACTATAGCCTTCTGAAGCTCTTTGTTGAAGTGAATGCAATGTTTTGCATTCAAAGGGGGAATTGTTATAATCTAAATTATTATTGGGCATTACAATATTGGTCTAAAACATTTTGGTATTCTAGGAATGTAATTGGAAATGGGCCAGACCGCCACGTGGCATAAAACCGGTTAGAACTGGCTGAGTGGAAGCCTGGAACAAAAGGCATACCTTATATGGAGTAGTTCTACACCTGGCCACTAGGGGGTGGCGGTAAACTATAAATAACAACTGCGCGCTCTGCTGCTCGAGGTCTGTTGCATCTCTTCACTTAGAAGCTTCAGAACGCAGCTGCTGTGACATGGAAGACGAACCAACCTTTTCTGAATAAAACTTTTAAAGAACGTCACCTAGCCTCCTGATAAATTCGGATCGATTCTAACAAAAGATCCACGACAACACTGGCCTGTGTGGTCCGATCCAACAGATTTTGCTGAAGAAGTTAATGCTGGTTTTGATAGAAAGGTGTCAGAATACACAGTGCATCGCAGTTTGTGGGGCTGCATAGCCCAAATCAGTCAGGGTGCCCATGCTGACCCCTGTCCACCGCCGAAAGCGCCAACAATGGGCACGTGAGCATCGGAACTGGACCACAGAGCAATGAAAGAAGATGGCCTGGTCTGATGAATCATGTTTTCTTTTACATCTCGTGGATGGTCGGGTGTGTGTGCGTCACTTACCTGTCACTTTGAATTTGTAGGGGTTACAATAATAACAAATAAAATAAAAAAAAACATTAACTTTATAAGTAGTTATTGTTACTCATTAGTTGTTTAGTTTGGATTTTCTCTTTTTTATATTATGATTAAGCTAATTAACCAAAAGTAAATGTCTTATAAGCTTATTTACATTTACTCCTTACCAAGGGAGCCAATGATTATGGAGGCACTTGTATTATTTTATTATAAATTGTAATACTGGCAGTACTCTAAAATGTTTTAATATCTTCTATTCTGCTGGAACATAAATCTTTATTCATTTTCAGATTGAGAGTGTTTGTGTGTGTTCAGGTACACAGCTGTTGTTAATTCCATGTACAAAAGATTTAGAGACTCATTTATAGGACACCAGAAAAGTAAAATGATTTTAGTTGTTGTCTGTGGCCCGCTGAGTCAAAACACAATAACATTTACAAAACAAACAAAAGCTGACAACACAAAAACATTAAGGAAAAACGCGAATACAATAAGGACAACACAAAAACATTAGGGGGAACACGAATATATTAAGAGACAACACAAATGCTTTAAGGTGGAACGCAATTACATTAAGGGAGAACACAATGAAATTAAGGAAACACAAATACAAATCCACAACGGAAATGCTCCCGGTCACTAGAGAGCATCTCTATCATTTTTTATCTGTATGAACATTGCAGCAAAAGAAGCAAGAAGCAGAGCAGCGTAGTGCAGAGAATCTGGCTTCGGGTTAACTTTAACGTTCAGTGATATAGTTCTAAATAAAAGTGAGTTTTTACGTGGAGGCGGTTTGATTGTATAGCGCCTTTTTGTTTTTTAAACATCAGGCAGCTATTAGCTTGCCAAATTTCTAATATATTTGCAAAATCAACTAACTTGAGCTTTAAACAGACTGTCATATTGTGCCATGCTTTTACAGTTTAACATGTTTAACCATTTAACGGTATATTTACAATGTAATAGTTAGTTATCATTAAGCATTTTAAGCGTACATACTCATGCCCATTAGTTTAATATTCAACATTCGTTTGACATTCGGCATTCTGGTTTAAATAAGTGCATGAAAAAACACCTAAGACTTATTTTATGAATTCTTACACATGAAAATAGGCAACATAATTAAAAAGCAATTTCTTTTTAATTTTAAGATGACGTCTTTTTATTTAAAAAAAAACTAATGGAAAAACTGAAAAAGTTTCATAACATTTTGTGCATTTTTTTTTTTTTTTCAGAAAAAGGAATCCATAATTCCATAAGTGTCATATAATTTGATGTATTAATGTCAAACTAATCTTTATATACACACATCAATGTCTCTCACCTACTACAAACCTTGTACAAAACAATACAAAAATTTTATTTCTTTTATAATAATTTTATTGTGCAAACAAATAAATACATCTAAGTCTTGTATTATTTGATTAGATTAATGTCAAACCATTTTTACATAGACACATAAATGGACACATAACTGTGAAATATAATTATTATACAATTATTGATCTTAACTAGAAATTAAAATAAATGATTTAATAATGTAAAGAAGTTTGTAGGTGAGGGATATGTACTGTATGTGTAAATATAAAAGTTTACATTAATAAATCTAATCATATCAAATAATTCTATAATTTACAATTATCCTATATGAATTAAGGTAATATATCCGTTATTTGTCATATATACATATGTGCAGTACAATGATCATACTTTTTTTTTTATCTCAACTATAAATTTAAATAAAATACAACTAAAAATGTAACTAAAAAAAGTTTGTAGTAAATGGGAAACATTGATGTTTGTACTAATAAATATCAGCTATATATCCAGCTAATATACATGGTCATATACCACAGATAAAAATATGTTTATAAGTTTATTTGCCATGTCTATTATCCACTCATTAAACAATCTGAATACTAATTTAATAGTAATCATAATTGACATTGGCACCATGTCTGAAAGCTGTGGCATCCCGCGATTCCATTGCAGCATTCTCGTCATAATGATGCTGCTGACCTTGATCGTTTGCTCTTGCATGGTCCATCCAGTAAGCAAGGTCTGTCTCAAGCCTCTGCAAGAAGATACAGGAGAACATGTGGTTAACTGGCTACAGTGAGGCATTTATTTTGTTAACCAAAGAATAATAATATAAAAAAAAACCTTGACTATGCTAATGAAATGTACAGATGGCCTGAAAACAGGGGTGAGTTCACCTCTCAGCTCTGCTTTCGGCCAGCTGGACGCCTATACAGACAATAATTGGCTTGTCCAGGGGATTATGACCTCAATCATGACCTCTGCTGGTTCTTTGTGCACAATACAGATTTAGGACAGTAGTAGACTAGAGGGTAGAGTTTTGGGCAATTCATCGAAAGGTTGAATCCTGGCTCTGCCATGCATACACTGTTGGGCCCCTGAGCAAGGCCTTTAACCCTCTTGGCTTCAGGGGCGCCATACAATGGCTAACCTGCGCTCTGACGCCAGCTTCCAAATGAGCTGATGAAATCAAAAAAATAATTTTGTTGTACTGTACACTTTTATATGTATATGTACTTACACTGATCAGCCATAACATTAAAACCACAGAGTAGGTATTATTTGGGTGGTGGATCATTCTCAGCACTGCAGTGACACTGACATGGTGGTGGTGTGTTAGTGTGTGTTGTGCTGGTATGAGTGGATCAGACACAGCAGAACTGCTGGAGTTTTTAAACACCTCACTGTCACTGCTGGACTGAGAATAGTCCACCAACTAAAAATATCCAGCCAACAGCGCCCCATGGGCAGCGTCCTGTGACCACTGATAAAGGTCTAGAAGATGACCAACTCAAACAGCTGCAATAGATGAGTGATTGTCTCTGACTTTACATCTACAAGGTGGACCAACTAGGTAGGAGTGTCTAATAGAGTGGACAGTGAGTGGACACGGTGTTTAGAAACTCCAGCAGCATGTATAAATGACAAATAAAGATGTTCTATTCTGTAAAAAGAAGCGTTTGGCCACTGCACGTGTCAAAGTGGGCAACCCTCCTTAGTCAGGAGTAGAGGTTTGCAGCATTAGAAGTAAAATACAGTAATTTGATATGAATAGATTGGCAGTAAAATGAAAAAAAAAAATCTTAAGAAATGCCTGAAAAGGACAGGATAAGGACAGCTCTTTTTTGTCCACAGAAAATCTTTGGTTAATTGTAATAAATGCAGAAGCAAACATGAATGCACTTGACCTTATAGAAGGATCGCAATATAAGACGTTTAATAAACAACACATATCAAAGTTGCTCACAAATTTTTTAGCCATTTATTTATGCTTATGCCATTAATACGTAAAGCACAGTGCACTTAACTCAGAGCCTCATCATAGCCCATATGCATGAACTGCTGGATCCACTGCTGCACGTCTGGACGACTGTGGTCCCACAGGTTCCTCCTGGGCCTCTGGGGAGCTGAGAGAAATTCCTTTGCTTTCATCTGAGAGAGCATCAGCTCGGCTGCGGGCATGCTCTCAACTGCTGCTGTTGGGGGGAGGGGTCATGTGTACATCATAGGGCTGGGCGATATATCGAGATGAGGACGACCAGCATGCAGATGAGCTTCCCTGAGACGGTTTCTGACAGTTTGTGCAGAAATTCTTTGGTTATGCAAACCGATTGTTGCAGCAGCTGTCTGGGTGGCAGGTCTCAGACGATCTTGGAGGTGAAGATGTTGGATGTGGAGGTCCTGGGTTGGTGTGGTTACACGTCGTCTGCGGTTGTGAGGCCGGTTGGATTTACTGCCAAATTCTCTGAAACGCCTTTGGAGATGGCTTATGGTAGAGAAATTAACATTCAATTCACAAGCAACAGCTCTGATGGACATTCCTGCAGTCAGCATGCCAATTGCACTCTCCCTCAAAACTTGCTACATCTGTGGCATCGTGCTGTGTGATAAAACTGCACATTTTAGAGTGGCCTTTAATTGTGGCCAGCCTAAGGCACACCTGTGCAATAATCATGCTGTGTAATCAGCATCTTGATATGCCACACCCGTGAGGTGGATGGATTATCTGGGCAAAGGAGAAGTGCTCACTAACAGATTCAGACAAATCTGTGAACAATATTTGAGAGAAAAAGGCCTTTTGTGTACAAAGTCTTAGATCTTTGAGTTCAGCTCATGAAAAATGGGAGCAAAAACAAAAGTGTTGTGTTTATATTTTTGTTCAGTATACTTACCTCAGATCTAAGTGCAGAGCAGGAATCAAAGATAACTTGAAATGCATCACCGAGGGCCTCGTTTTTCTGTATCGAGATGATAATGCAGAAAAGACTATGATCCATCTTACTTATTTACCCTAGTAATTTATTTGACAAATGTACTTTAATTCACTGGCCTACAGTAAAAAAAAAAAAAACATGTACTGCATGTTACATGCATCATGTCAATGCTAAATATTTACTTACAAGTGACAGAGAGGGGTTCCCTGGAGACAAAACAAGCCAGTTAAGTGGTTAATACCATTTTATCTGCAATTGTTTATCAAACACAGAGCACATAATTGCTTCTCAGTGTCATTTAAAAGCTTAATAGCTTCTTAGTTTGATCTACAATCAAAATATGCACTACTAACAAGAGACATTTAAATACTTCTAATAAAGCATGCTAAGAGGGTTCAAACTCAGATAAAATTATTGGTTTTCACTGCATGCCGCTGATGTTATGTTGCTGCTAAAATTACAGATGTGGGAAATGCCTTTATTTGTCATTTATACAGATAACACGCGTACAGTACACTGAAAAAGCTGAGATTCAAACCTAGCTAGCCAAAAGCTCTACCCAATAGGCTACCCACCGTCCACAAAAATGAATTAAACTTACCTTTTCACCATCGGACAATTATGCATGTCGTCATCAGTAATTCATAACATGTCCTTGAGTTTTTCCTCTATTGCCGTCACACTTGTTGGATCCTCTTCCCACTCTGATTTCCAATCAATGATTTGTGTAATTTTCGTAGCAGTTTGGTTTTACGGGGCGGGTTGCTATCCCTGCGCCCAACCCTCCTCCTTTCTCATCCGGGCTTGGGATCGGCAATGGCGGAGTTAAAAATTGTGTGTGTACATGTATATATACACATATTGGCTTCAAGCCAGGGTAGGGTGGTTGGAAGAAGAGAGAAAAAAACACAAGAAAATACACAAATGTATAGATATACACACATAAAATATATGGATGGATGGATATAAAATAAATATATTCAAACTATAATAATTATATATACAAAAATAAACATTCACATACCGAACACTGCATTTACTCACAACCTTGCTTGCTCATCAGCTTGTCCATCACGATGCACTCATAATAACTTTGAGCCTCCCTCTTCTGCTGCAAGGTTTAGCAGCCAGTGAAGTCTTCCAAATCTTTTTCACGAAAACCTAAATCTAGAAGGGGTAGGGGGTAGGGGGGTAGGGGGGAAAGAGAAAAAGAAAAAAACACACACACAAAAAAAGACCGAACCCAAACTAACGACTTCTAAGGTCACAACAATACATAACATACAAAAATAAATAAATATTATTTAAAGAATTATGTACATATATACACAAATGTATAGATATACGTATATAAAATATATGGATGGATGGATATAAAATTAAATATATACAAACTATAATAAATGTGTGTGTTAGTGTGTGTTGTGCTGGTATAAGTGGATCAGACACAGCAGCGCTGCTGGAGTTTTTAAATACCATGTCCACTTATTGTCCACACTCCTACCTAGTTGGTCCACAGTGTAGATGTAAAGACAGAGACGATCATCTATTGCTGCTGTTTGAGTTGGTCATCTTCTAGACCTTCATCAATGGTCACAGGACGCTGCCCACGGAGTGCTGTTGGCTGGATATATTTTTGTTTGGTGGACTATTCTCAGTCCAGCAGTGACAGAGAGGTGTTTAAAAACTTCCAGCAGCGCTGCTGTGTCTTATCCACTGATACCAGCACAACACACACTAACACACCACCACCATGTCATTGTCACTCCAGCGCCGAGAATGACCCACCACCCAAATAATACCTGCACTGTAGTGGTCCTGTGGGGGTCCTGACCATTGAAGAGCAGCATGAAAGGGGGCTAACAAAGCATGCAGAGAAACAGATAGACTACAGTCAGTAATTGTAGAACTACAAAGTGCTCCTATAGTGCTTTCTAGCTCTCGTGGACGACGGTCGCACTTCTCCCTCCTCCCTTATCTTCCCTGCTTTGCTTCTCCTATCGTCTTGTCTCGTCTACTCTGCTCTACAGAGATTTTTCTAGCACTGCTCCTCAAAGAACAAATTATGGAATTGGTTAAATGGTCTCTGAATGCTATTGACACCATCTTCTCATCGAGAAGTTCGGGTTCGGGTGAACCCACATGCCCCGACGGAACGCAGTTGGCAGGATACGCGATGGACTCGTGGGGGAAGTGGGGAGTCGTGTGCCTGGCACCTCTTTCGTTGGAGGACGCAGAGGATGTCTACATATTCGGAACTTTGATTGTGGGGTTTCTGCTGATTGGATTAGGCGTTATCCTGCTGTATCGGGAAATTAAAAGAGTTGGGTCAGTTGTCAAAGGTCCCCAGAAACTGCCCAATTTGATTGATATGGTGGGCAGAGCCGTTGGAACTCAGACTGCGCATATTAATCGCACTATGGAATCGATCATGGAGAAACTAACGGATTTGCGGAATGAGTCGAATCAGAGACGGATTAATTCAGAGTCTGTGTTAAAATTTTACAGTGCTCAGACAAAACAATTGTCATTTCTTCTCTTGGCTCCCCTGTTATCAGCAACGGCCTAGTTGATAAGGAAATTCCTCCGGAGGATTTGCTGCTACGTACCTACCCCGCATCCACTGACTGTTTTTCATTCTGGCTGTATACTGCCATGTTATCGCGAACTTTGTACAGACTTTTTCTTGCTGCAGAAATAGACAGAACTCTTTCCCAACCCCCTCAGCAAACGTCTCCACTCTCTGCTTCTTAGCTTAATTCCACCAATACAGTAGTTTGTTACTTTTCCGATCCCCCCCCCCCCCCCCCCCATACCTAACCCGTGGCTAGTTGTGTGATGTTTTTACATGTGCTTGTGTGCTGTATGGGGCTGTTTTTTTTCGTGTTACCAAAATGTGCTCCTAAAGGGAGCACAATCTGGTTGCTGTTTTTTTTTTATCCCCTTCTTTCCCAATGTGTTCATTTTTTCTTGTTTCTTTGAAAGATGGCGCCGGTGAGGTGGCTGCCGTCAGACTGCTCCGAACTACTGTGGCGGCGCAGTCTCAAAAGCATTTCACTGCTAGTACTGTGTGTATGACCATGTACAGTGTATCACAAAAGTGAGTACACCCCTCACATTTCTGCAGATATTTAAGTATATCTTTTCATGGGACAACACTGACAAAATGACACTTTGACACAATGAAAAGTAGTCTGTGTGCAGCTTATATAACAGTGTAAATTTATTCTTCCCTCAAAATAACTCAATATACAGCCATTAATGTCTAAACCACCGGCAACAAAAGTGAGTACACCCCTTAGTGAAAGTTCCTGAAGTGTCAATATTTTGTGTGGCCACCATTATTTCCCAGAACTGCCTTAACTCTCCTGGGCATGGAGTTTACCAGAGCTTCACAGGTTGCCACTGGAATGCTTTTCCACTCCTCCATGACGACATCACGGAGCTGGCGGATATTCGAGACTTTGAGCTCCTTCACCTTCCGCTTGAGGATGCCCCAAAGATGTTCTATTGGGTTTAGGTCTGGAGACATGCTTGGCCAGTCCATCACCTTTACCCTCAGCCTCTTCAATAAAGCAGTGGTCATCTTAGAGGTGTGTTTGGGGTCATTATCATGCTGGAACACTGCCCTGCGACCCAGTTTCCGGAGGGAGGGGATCATGCTCTGCTTCAGTATTTCACAGTACATATTGGAGTTCATGTGTCCCTCAATGAAATGTAACTCCCCAACACCTGCTGCACTCATGCAGCCCCAGACCATGGCATTCCCACCACCATGCTTGACTGTAGGCATGACACACTTATCTTTGTACTCCTCACCTGATTGCCGCCACACATGCTTGAGACCATCTGAACCAAACAAATTAATCTTGGTCTCATCAGACCATAGGACATGGTTCCAGTAATCCATGTCCTTTGTTGACATGTGTTCAGCAAACTGTTTGCGGGCTTTCTTGTGTAGAGACTTCAGAAGAGGCTTCCTTCTGGGGTGACAGCCATGCAGACCAATCTGATGTAGTGTGCGGCGTATGGTCTGAGCACTGACAGGCTGACCCCCCACCTTTTCAATCTCTGCAGCAATGCTGACAGCACTCCTGCGTCTATCTTTCAAAGACAGCAGTTGGATGTGACGCTGAGCACGTGCACTCGGCTTCTTTAGACGACCAACGCGAGGTCTGTTCTGAGTGGACCCTGCTCTTTTAAAACGCTGGATGATCTTGGCCACTGTGCTGCAGCTCAGTTTCAGGGTTTTGGCAATCTTCTTGTAGCCTTGGCCATCTTCATGTAGCGCAACAATTTGTCTTTTAAGATCATCAGAGAGTTCTTTGCCATGAGGTGCCATGTTGGAACTTTCAGTGACCAGTATGAGAAAGTGTGAGAGCTGTACTACTAAATTGAACACACCTGCTCCCTATGCACACCTGAGACCTAGTAACACTAACAAATCACATGACATTTTGGAGGGAAAATGACAAGCAGTGCTCAATTTGGACATTTAGGGATGTAGTCTCTTAGGGGTGTACTCACTTTTGTTGCCGGTGGTTTAGACATTAATGGCTGTATATTGAGTTATTTTGAGGGAAGAATAAATTTACACTGTTATATAAGCTGCACACAGACTACTTTTCATTGTGTCAAAGTGTCATTTTGTCAGTGTTGTCCCATGAAAAGATATACTTAAATATCTGCAGAAATGTGAGGGGTGTACTCACTTTTGTGATACACTGTATGTGACAAATAAACTTGACTTTGACTTTGAAGTGGAGCTGATAAAATGGACAATGTGTGTAGAAACAAGGAGGTGGTTTTAATGTTATGGCTGATCGGTGTATATACATTTGTTAGGAACATGTACTTTACAGTTGTGGTCAACCTTATCAGAACCTTATTAGAGTATTTGGAAGTGTTTAGTGAACTGCTACAATATGTATTCTGCCTCAACTCCACTAAACACCCTTGGGATGAATTGGAATGTCAATTGCGAGTCAGGTCAGCATCAGTGCCTGATTTTACAAATGCTCTTTCAACTGAATGGGCACCAGTTTACTTAGACATAGACACACTTCAGCCTCAGCAATAAGTGCAGGCTGTTATCCTCACAAATTAAATTAATGCCCATGGTTTTGGAATGGGATGCCCAACAAGCATAGGGATTAGGTGTCCCAATACTTTTGTCCATATAGCGTATGTGTTTGAGTGAAACATTTTCCTCACATTTTAGTCATATCCAATTGATTGATTTGTATTTTTGCCTCCACTGCTGCAGACCTTCCCTCCTGACCAAAGAGGGCCGTCAGAATAAGTGTACCCTTTTACCCATTATGACCAAAGATGACAAATATTCCAGAATTGTAGTGTTTATACAGTATGTGGTGTGTGCATGTTTTGCTCACCTTGACTCATGAACTCTACATCCTTACTAGAAACAAAACTAAGCAATGCACGTGAAATTGCCAGCCTCAGAGCGCCAGCCTGAGAAGAGTGTCCACCGCCTTCCACAGTGGCCTCTTCCCAACATGTCCACAAAGTGCAGTGGGAACATCAGCTGCTCTCTAAAAAAGAAAAAAAAAAGTTAAAGTTTGTATTTCTCTTAATTGTCAGTTCACTTTTGTCATGCAAGTTAAACATTTAAGAAATAGATTGTTGAAATGGCCAGCCACTTGTCCTTAATATATACACCGATCAGCCATAACATTAAAACCACCTCCTTGTTTCTACACTCACTGTCCATTTTATCAGCTCCACTTACCATATAGAAGCACTTTGAAGTTCTACAATTACTGACTGTGATCCATCTGTTTCTCTACATACTTTTTTAGCCTGCTTCCGTCCTGTTCTTCAATGGTCAGGACCCTCACAGAGCAGGTATTATTTGGGTGGTGGATCATTCTCAGCACTGCAGTGACTATGGCATGGTGGTGGTGTGTTAGTGTGTGTTGTGCTCACCGTCCACTCTATTAGACACTCCTACATAGTTGGTCCACCTTGTAGATGTAAAACCAGAGATGATCACTCATCTATTGCTGCTGTTTGAGTTGGTCATCTTCTAGACCTTCATCAGTGGTCACAGGACACTGCCCACATAGTGCTGTTGGCTGGATATATTTTGGTTGGTGGACCATTCTCAGTCCAGCAGTGACAATGAGGTGTTTAAAAACATCATATTGCTGTGTCATATCCACTCATACCAGCACAACACACACTAACACACCACCACCATGTCAGTGTCACTGCGGTGCTGAGAAAGACCCACCACCCAAATAATACCTGCTCTGTAGTGGTCCTGGGAGAGACCTGACCATTGAAGAACAGCGTGAAAGGGGGCTAACAAAGCATGCAGAGAAACAGATGGACCACAGTCAGTAATTGTAGAACTACAAAGTGCTTCTATATGGTAAGTGGAGCTGATAAAATGGACAGTGAGTGTAGAAACAAGGAGGTGGTTTTAATGTTATGGCTGATCGGTGTATGTTTGTTATAGGTTTAATGTCCATTGGTGGTATTTGATATTTTACTCTGGGTATACCTGTGGCTTTTCTGCTGCATGATCAGCTTTCTCATTGCCCAGGAGCCCTGATATATTGAAAATTGAACTTTATTTGCAAGACATACAGTCCCCTCCAAAAGTATCGGAACAGTGAGGCCAATCCCTTTATTTTTGCTGTAGACTGAAAACATTTGGGTTTGACATTAAAAGATGAATATGAGACGAAAGATCAACATTTCAGCTTTTATTTCCAGATATTACATCTGGATCTGATACACAGTTCAGAAGATAGCACCTTTTGTCTGAACCCACCCATTTTTCTTGTGAGCAAAAGTATTGGAACAGATCAACTTAAAACAGATTAAAGTGAATAAGACTTAATATTTAGTTGCAAATCCTTTGCTTGCAATAACTGAATCAAGCCTGTGACCCATTGACATCACTAAACTTTTGCATTCTTCTTTTGTGATGTTTTTCCAGGCTTTTACTGCAGCCTCTTTCAGTTGGTGTTTGTTGGTGTTGGGGTTACTCCCTTCAGTCTCCTCTTTAGCAGGTAAAATGCAAGCTCTATAGGGTTTAAGTCTGGAGATTGACTAGGCCAGTCCAAAACCTACCACTTCTTGCCCCTGATGAACTCCTTTGTAGTTTTGGCAGTGTGTTTTGGGTCATTATCTTGCTGCATGATGAAGGATCTCCCATGCATCTTTCTTTAAATTAACAAAATGTTTCTGTAGACTTCTGAGTTCATTGTACTGCTGTCATCATGCGTGACATCATCAATGAAGATTAATGAGCCCGTCCCAGAAGAAGCCATGCAAGCCCAAGCCATGACATTACCTCCACTGTGTTTTACAGATGAGCTTGTATGTTTGGGATCATGAGCAGATCCTTTCTTTCTCCAAACTTTAGCCTTTCCATCACATTGCTAAAGGTTAATCTTTGTCTCATCAGTCCATAAAACTTTATCTGTACTTCTTGGCAAATTCCAGCCTGGCCTTCCTATTCTTCTTGCTCATTAGTGGTTTGCATCTTCTGGTGAAGCCGCTACACTTTTGTTCATGAAGTCGAACAGTAGATTGTGATACCTTCACTCCTGCCCTCTGGAGGTTGTTGCTGATGTCACTAACAGTTGTTTTAGGGTCTTTCTTTACAGCACGCACAATGTTTCTGTCATCAACTACTGTTGTTTTCCTGGGTCTACCTGTTCGACATCTGTTACTTAGTACACCAGTGACAACTTTTTTCTTCAGGACATTCCAAACTGTTGTACTGGCTATGGCCAATATTTGTGCAATGGCTCTGATTGATTTTCCATCTTCTCTCAACTTCACAATTGCTTGTTTTTCACCCCATAGACAGCTCTCTGGTTTTCATGTTGGTTACTCCTCTAACTATAAATGCACAGTCTGCACAGGCAAAACCCAAATCTGAAACTGAGCGTAGACATTCATCGCTATTTATTGTTTAAATAATCAATGTAACAGGACACATCTGGGCAACAAAACGCACCTGACAGTCACATGTTCCAATACTTTTGCTCACAAGAAATATGGGTGGGTTCAGACAAAAGGTGCTATCTTCTGAACTGTGTATCAGATCCAGATGTAAATACCTGGAAATAATAGCTGAAATGTTGATCTTTTGTCTCATATTCATCTTTTAATGTCAAACCCAAATGTTTTCAGTGTACAGCAAAAATAGAGGGATTCGCATCACTGTTCCAATACGTTTGGAGGGGACACACACACACACACAGATATATATATATATATATATATATACAGGGGTTGGACAAAATAACTGAAACACCTGGTTTTAGACCACAATAATTTATTAGTATGGTGTAGGGCCTCCTTTTGCGGCCAATACAGCGTCAATTCGTCTTGGAAATGACATATATAAGTCCTGCACAGTGGTCAGAGGGATTTTAAGCCATTCTTCTTGCAGGATAGTGGCCAGGTCACTACGTGATGCTGGTGGAGGAAAACGTTTCCTGACTCGCTTCTCCAAAACACCCCAAAGTGGCTCAATAATATTTAGATCTGGTGACTGTGCAGGCCATGGGAGATGTTCAACTTCACTTTCATGTTCATCAAACCAATCTTTCACCAGTCTTGCTGTGTGTATTGGTGCATTGTCATCCTGATACACGGCACGCCATTGGATGCACATGGTCCTTCAGAATGGTTCGGTAGTCCTTGGCAGTGACGCGCCCATCTAGCACAAGTATTGGGTCAAGGGAATGCCATGATATGGCAGCCCAAACCATCACTGATCCACCCCCATGCTTCACTCTGGGCATGCAACAGTCTGGGTGGTACGCTTCTTTGGGGCTTCTCCACACCGTAACTCTCCCGGATGTGGGGAAAACAGTAAAGGTGGACTCATCAGAGAACAATACATGTTTCACATTGTCCACAGCCCAAGATTTGCGCTCCTTGCACCATTGAAACCGACGTTTGGCATTGGCACGAGTGACCAAAGGTTTGGCTATAGCAGCCCGGCCGTGTATATTGACCCTGTGCAGCTCCCGACGGACAGTTCTGGTGGAAACAGGAGAGCTGAGGTGCACATTTAATTCTGCCGTGATTTGGGCAGCCGTGCATTTTTAAATCAGGGTACCATCCACCAAGAGTGCTTTAACTCCGTTTACTATACATAACAAATGAAAACATATAAAAAACACAAAATCATCATCCCAAATACCATTATAAAGTCCATTCATTGAATATAAGTCTTGGAAGAGTTCATTGAGTCTTTCAGTCCATAATCTAATAATTAGATAGATCTCACCGGGCCTTCGTAGATATAATTAATTCCATCAAGAGTCTATAGAAGTCCTTCTTGGGTCCAATACAAGATGAAAGCTTTTCCAGTTAGTTTGTGATACTGGGCTTGTTTCCCACAGTCCATCCAACCAGCAAGTTGTTGATGCAAGACACAAACATTTACAACAATTGAATAGAGACAAAGATAATCTTCCAGACCAGAATGAAGATATAAAAAAAACCTTCTGAAAAAGAAAACAGTACAAACTTTCTATTAGCAACACTTGCATAAAGTTTGGTTAAATATATAAACAAAAGTAACAAACAACTTACATTGAGCTTTAGAACAAACAAGTTCCTCAATAAGGTTCCTTAGCACTAGTGATGGGTCGTACTGTGCCGAGGCTTCGGAGCATGTGTCGAGAAATCTAGGAAGTCTTTCGTGAAGCGCGTATCGAGGCTTGCTTCTTTAAGAACAAGTGACGTCACGGATGACGTGTGCTCGCCGGTTCAGGAAGTGGTTCGAGTACTGGCGCGATTTATGAGCATATTTAAAGCGCCATGAGTCCCAGCACAGTGGAAAAAATACTGTTTCTAAATAAAAATGAATAAAGTCCATCTCACCAGTATTCACAAACACAATCCTATAAAAACACCACTAAAATTTAAACATGAATAGACCTATATTACTTTTTCCCACTTAACAAAAATCATATATGAAATCATGAATGAATGGATGGATGGATGGATGAATTAACCACACAAAATCATATTAAGATGTTTTTATTTCTATTCTTGGCAGTGATTATTCCCATGTTAACACTTGCATGGGAGGCAGGGGTCATCACATCAGTTGAAATTACAATAATAGTTTTGACCAGCAGGGGGGTTTGTGTGCAAATGAAGCCTCGAGAAATGAACCTTTTCTCGAACCAATTTGATGGAAAGCGTCAAGGCTTCACGAGGCTTCATCAGCCCATCACTACTTAGCACAGCACATTACAATGTGGTGCTTCTCCAAACCATCTCCATTACCACATGGTTCCCCTTTTAGGTTGAGAATTGCCCTTCTAATAAGATTACTGCCACTTAGTGGTCGGGGTTGGGAATTGGAAGTAACAACTGTTACATGCTGACATTACCCTGGATACCGTGGCTCTTGATACATCACAAAGACTTGCTGTCTTGGTCACAGATGCGCCAGCAAGACGTGCACCAACAATTTGTCCTCTTTTGAACTCTGGTATGTCACCCATAATGTTGTGTGCATTGCAATATTTTGAGCAAAACTGTGCTCTTACCCTGCTAATTGAACCTTCACACTCTGCTCTTACTGGTGCAATGTGCAATTAATGAAGATTGGCCACCAGACTGGTCCAATTTAGCCATGAAACCTCCCACACTAAAATGACAGGTGTTTCAGTTTCATTGTCCAACCCCTGTATATGTATATATATATATATATATATATATATATACTGTATATACTGTATATATACTGTATATACTGTATATATATATATATATATATATATATATATATACAGTGGGGCCAAAAAGTATTTAGTCAGCCACTGATTGTGCAGGTTCTCCTACTTGGAAAGATGAGAGAGGTCTGTCATTTTCATCATAGGTACACTTCAACTATGAGAGACAAAATGAGAAAAAAAAATCCAGAAAATCACATTGTAGGATTTTTAAAGAATTTATTTGTAAATTATGGTGGAAAATAAGTATTTGGTCAATAACAAAAGTTCAACTCAATACTTTGTAACATAACCTTTGTTGGCAATGACAGAGGTGAAACGTTTCCTGTAAGTCTTCACCAGGTTTGCACACACTGTAGCTGGTATTTTGGCCCATTCCTCTATGCAGATCTCCTCTAGAGCAGTGATGTATTGGGGCTGTCGCTGGGCAACACGAACTCCACAAATTTTCTATGGGGTTGAGGTCTGGAGACCTCTAGGCCACTCCAGGACCTTGAAATGCTTTTTACGGAGCCACTCCTTTGTTGCCCGAGCGGTGTGTTTGGGATCATTGTCATGCTGGAAGACCCAGCCACGTTCCATCTTCAATGCTCTCACTGATGGAAGGAGGTTTTGGCTTAAATTCTCACGATAAATGGCCCCGTTCATTCTTCCCTTAACACGGATCAGTCGTCCTGTCCCCTTTGCAGAAAAACAGCCCCAAAGCATGATGTTTCCACCCCCATGCTTCACAGTAGGTATGGTGTTCTTGGGTTTTTCACGACGAGTTGAGTTTTTACCAAAAAGTTCCATTTTGGTTTCATCTGACCACATGATATTCTCCCAATCCTCTTCTGGATCATCCATATGCTCTCTGGCAAACATCAGACGAGCCTGGACATGTACTGGCTTAAGCAGGGGGACACGCCTGGCACTGCAGGATTTGAGTCCCTCTTTGCGTAGTGTGTTTACTGATGGTAGCCTTTGTTACTTTGGTCCCAGCTCTCTGCAGGTCATTCATCAGGTCCCTCCATGTAGTTCTGGGATTTTTGCTCACCGTTCTCATGATCATTTTGACCCCACGGGATGAGATCTTGACCCCAAGGGAGATTATCAATGGTCTTGTATGTCTTCCATTTTCTTACAATTGCTCCCACAGTTGATTTATTCACACCAACCTGCTTGCCTATTGTAGATTTACTCTTCCCAGCCTGGTGCAGGTCTACAATTTTCTTCCTGGTGTCCTTCGACAGGTCTTTGGTCTTGGCCATGGTTGAGTTTGGAGTCTGACTGTTTGAGGCTGTGGACAGGTGTCTTTTATACAGATAACGAGGTCAAACAGGTGCCATTAATACAGGTAACGAGTGGAGGACAGAAGAGCTTCTTAAAGAAGAAGTTACAGGTCTGTGAGAGCCAGAAATCTTGCTTGTTTGTTATTGACCAAATACTTATTTTCCACCATAATTTACAAATAAATTCTTTAAAAATCCTACAATGTGATTTCCTGGATTTTTTTTTTCTCATTTTGTCTCTCATAGCTGAAGTGTACCAATGATGAAAATTACAGACCTCTCTCATCTTTCTAAGTAGGAGAACCTGCACAATCAGTGGCTGACTAAATACTTTTTGACCCCACTGTATATATATATATACACATACACACACTGTATCATTGTAAGTTGATATGTGTGCTTGTGCTTGTAGTGGGCTGGTCAAGGAAAACAGTCCAGTCCAGCCCTGATTACAACAGTATTTGGGTCATTCTTCAATTGCGGGTTCTTTTTACCATCTGAACTTTTAAAAAATAAAATTAGTAATAATTTAGTTTTAATTATGTCAAGCTAATGCTTACATGCTTTAGAGCAAAGACTAAATGATGGCCACAATTGAATTTTAATATTTTATATTTATATGCAAAGTGGCATAGCAAAATGTCATTATGTGTTGGTAATGACGTGTTGCGGTAATGACAATTTTAACTTTTTTTAAGAAAAAAAACTAGCTAGGGCATGGATTTGCTAAAGCTAGTCAACAGCTAGTACAAGATGCATTTTAAATACATATAAATAATGTGTACATTTCTTTTTTTTTTTTTTTTTTTTTTTGGTAAGTACTGCCATATTGATGTAAACGGTAATGACGCTGAATAAATATACTCTATGATCAGGAGGAATACATGATTAAATTACTCACATTTCCAGACATTAAAATGTCAATTTTCTCTCATGGCTGGCATGTGCTTTCTTGCTAGCCAGCTCCCTTGAGATCATTGACAAGCTCCTCCCATGTAGTTCTGGGCTGACCTCACCTTTCTTAGAATCATTCTTACCAGGTGAGATCTTGCATGGAGCTCCAGAGTGAGGGCGATTAACTGTGATCTTGTATTTCTTCCATTTTCGAATTATCGCGCCAACAGTGGTCTCTTTCTCACCAAGCTTCCTGCTGATGGTCTTGTAACCCATTCCAGCCTTGTGCAGGTCTACAATCTCGTCCCTGACGTCCTTTGATAGCTCTTTGGTCTTGCCCATGGTGGTCGAGAGATTTCAATGGAAGAAACTGATTCTGTGACAGGTGTCTTTTATAATTTGTGTGCGTCATGGGCACATAACCGGTCTGTGGGGGTCAGAATTCTTGCTGGTTGGTAGGGGATCAAATACTTATTTCCCTGAATTAAATACAAATTAATTTATAACCTTTATTTAATGATTTTGTTCTGGGTTTTTTTGTTGATATTCTGTCTCTCTCTGTTAAAATAAACCTTCCATAAAAATTATAGACTGTTCAAGTCTTTGTAAGGGGGTAAACTTACAAAATCAGCAGGGGATCAAATAATTATTTTCCCCACTGTATACTATTATTTCATAAATCTACTAATAAACATTTTATTACTGTAATGTGCAGAAACAAGACTGGGAAATACTGTTTTAAATTACCATTTACCACAAACCTATAAGTACCTGAAACAGTCAAGGTTCCACACATTGTCTTTACTTTGTAAATCAAGTTTTTGACTGTAGCTATAAAAATAGTTCAATTGTGTTAATTAATACATTCCATGTAAACACTTAGTCCATATAAATATCAGATACAAATACATGTGTTTGATGTTAAAACACTACAAACATCACAAATATAAATCATGTTTACAACCATGTGATAATTGGTCATTTTAATATTCGCTGCTATGGACAGAGATTTACACCCACAGCTAACACATGTAAAAAAGTAAAAACCGCTAAAAGTGTTTTAATCAGACAGCGACGATATTTTTTGTTTCTATTTGACTGTACTGGCGGGCCACAAATTATGCAATTTAAAAAGAAGACGCGGGCCGTATAAAATCTGATCGCGGGTCGCGATTGGCTCGCGGGCCAGACTTTGGACATGCCTGCATTAATATAACCATCTGATTGGTAGGTGAGTCCACCCGCTCTACCGCATGATCAAGATTCTACTTATGCCAAGTTCACACTACACGACTTTCCCAGTCGTCAGGTCGCTGTACAGTTCACACTACACGACTGAATCTTTTGCACTCGGGAGTCTTTCAGTCAGTGTATATTTCACACTACACGACTGATCGGCGATCGGGGGTTTCACACTACACGATTCATCACCAACTGGAATCGCAGGTGAGCTTCTCTACGTTTAGTCACGAGAACAAACGCGAGAAGTGACCAATGGTTTAATGATACCACGTCCAAAAATGCACGTCAACAAGTAGCGAGTGATCAAAGTTTGTGAGCTGATGTGCAGCGTAAAATCAAAGAGGAAAATAAATGAATCTGAGTGGATTTGGCAACACAAACAGTATAGATGGTTCTGTAGTAAGTTGGAGGTTAATTAATAATTTTGTAATGCAGCGTGGGTGTTATGTTTTGTAGAGGATCAAATCAGAAATACTGTAAAACGTGTGTGTGCCGGTGTATCCTGATATAAACTATATCCTCTCCTGCATTTCCCCTCACGCTGTATCCTGCGTTCTCATTGGCTGTTCGACATGTCACTCATTTCCAGTCGTACATCTGAGATCAGATATCTGGCTTGCTAGAAAACTCGATCCAGTCGCCGAGCGGTCGGCGAGCCGGTCGGGTCGAGTTGTTGGATAGTTCACACTTAGCGACTGAGAGCCGAGTTTTGATCGCCGAGCGAACGCTGAGTTGCTCCCGACCCGGAAAATCAATCGCCGACCAGTCGCCGAGCGAAATCTGGCCAAAAATCGTGTAGTGTGAACTAGGCATTAGAAAAAGGAGCCAACTTGTCACTGACAAGTGTGAGGTGCCTAGAGAATTAAGAGAGGAGGATTTATTAAAAGAAGATGCGTGCATGGAAGACAAGTGATATTTGGATGCATTTTCATGCAGTAAATCGGTCGCAATCAGAATGTCAGGAGAAGTGACTAAACTGACTCAAGTGAACCGAATCACATTAGTGAGTGACTCACATTCACCCGAGTCCTGTCGAACAGCCAATGAGAACTCAAGAACGCTGATTGGCTATGGGATTGGGCGCTCTTGAGATAAAAAAGCCGCCTCGAGCACCTGCCGAGGGTTTGATGGACGATTTCACAGGTATGTTTGTTTGTTAACTTCTTTAGTAGATAGGGGATTTGTTTTTGTTTGAGTATTATGATTCATTTAGGAAGTAAGGTTTAGAATAGCATTTGCAATACGCGGGGGCTTGTGTTTGGTTTGTATTTGGTTTGTCTCATTTTAGGATTGTCCGTGGTTTGGTTGTTTGGGCCTAGTGGTACCGCGGTCACGCCAGCTGCACTTTTGATGCACAAAATCCACTGCGTCAAAGAAGAGCGTTGATTCTGTTATTAATGAATCGTTATATCGGTTGTGTTTAGACCACTTCTTCTTTGTGCGTCAGAACACGGTACATTATGTTTATTAAACAGCAGATTTACACTCTTCAACGCTTCGGTTAACGTAAAATATGGTTTAGACCAGGGGTGGGCAATTACATTTTTCAAGGGGCTACATAAGAAACTGGGACTGTTGTAGAGGACCGGACCAATAAGGTGAACTTAATTCTGCTCACTATTAATTTTATCTCTTTATTTATATTTACAGCATTTAGCAGACGCCTTTATCCAAAGCGATTTACAATACAGTTACAGTATACAGTCTGAGCAATTTAGGGTTATGGGCCTTGATCAAGGGCCCAACAGCAGCAACCTGGCAGTGGTGGGGTTTGAACCAGCAACCTCCCAATTACTAGTCCAGTACCTTAACCACTAGGCTACAACTGCCCACTCTTTATGAAAAGCAGTAAATTGTACAGTTCTAATAAGCTGTTAATGTTTAGATATTACAATCAGAAAATTAGAAGTAGGCAGAGTAAAACATCAACATTATTTTACTATTTAAACAAGCATGCAAAAAAAAAAAAAAAAATGTGAACAAAATGTAGAGGTTTTTAAACTTTACACTATTTTGTTTGGAGTCTATTCACCTCATTGTTTTTCAGTCCTTTGTTATTGGTGGATTTTCTTTTTAAAATCACAAAGCTGGTCCTGACTGCTTCAGTTCTGGACGTTATAAACAGTCCTTGTTGCTTGTGCAGTTTAGTTAGTGAAGCGATTTACCGCGATTTAAAGCCTAAATTGTGATACTTCACCAGCGTTACATCTGACTTTAGTAAATAAACAATTCAGAAGTTCGTGTCTTGTTAAAAACTCCACCGTCAATCACACTCAGTTCTGTTCGCATTAAGGTGAAGCCCGATACACTCGCACACACGTAAATCCAAACTTACGGATGTTTGAAGACATAGCGCTCCCGTCAAAAGCAATCCTGTTGTATGGCATGTGTGATGTACATTTATTTACATCTAATTTTTAATTGCCACGAACCTCATGCGGGCCGGTTGGGGATGTCTCGCGGGGGTCGTACAATGCCCAGGTCTGGTTTAGACGCACAGTAAAACTTCAAGTGCAGATAGTGTGACCGAGCTTTTCCAAAGTGCTGATGGCGTGACCGCGGTTAGCAGAGTGGTATGTTGATCTGTTTTTTGGAGGGTTGCTATGTTTGTTCTAGGCCTTTCTGTTGTGTACAATTTTGCGGTTTTATTATCGTGGTTGGGTTGTCAACTTTTGTGTTTGGACCCTTTGTGGAGGAAGGTTCTTACAAGTGACTCCTAGGTTGGCTTTTGCTCACACCTGGAGTTTTATCTGGTTCTAAATGTATAGTTATCCCTGTTGCGTTTAATTAGTTTATTTAATTATGCTGATGGCTTAATATAAGGTAAATATCTAAATGAATGCATGCATTGTCATCTTAAATGTAGTTTGGTTTTTATGTAAGTTAATTTATGTTTTTATGTGTTTATTTGTATGTTGACTTTTCAGCCCCCCTAATTCTGTGTTTCCCAACCACACAAGTGTGCCGAGAGAAATAATAAATTTTGCCTTATTGGTACTGCGGTTTGTAGTAACAGGCAGAACAATTACATTACATACAACTTGGTGTGCTTTTTATTTTTTTATTTTTATTTTTTTCTCTCATGTGAAATATGTGCCCTGGCTCCAAAAAATTGGGCAACACTGCCTTAATTTATTGAGGCTTTAGCATAAACAGCAGCTTGTTTGTGTTTGTTTTGTCTCCTTTTTGGGTAGGATAGTTGTTTGTGTTTGGTTGTTTGGGCCTAGCAGAGTGGTGGTTGATCTGTTCTTTGCAGGGTTGTTGTGTGTTCTAGGCCTTTCTGTTGTGTAGAATTTGGCGGTTTTGTCATTTTTGTAGTAAGGTTGCCAACTGTTGACCTTTGTTGAGAAAAGTTTTTGAAAGTGACTTACAAGTAATTTTTACATTTCTACAGGTGATTTCTACACTGACTCCTATGCTGACTCCTACGCTGCTGATTCCATTAAGTATGCATGGTATTATTTTGTGTATAATATATATTTATTTATATATATACAGTGTATCACAAAAGTGAGTACACCCCTCACATTTCTGCAGATATTTATGTATATCTTTTCATGGGACAACACTGACAAAATGACACTTTGACACAATGAAAAGTAGTCTGTGTGCAGCTTATATAACAGTGTAAATTTATTCTTCCCTCAAAATAACTCAATATACAGCCATTAATGTCTAAACCACCGGCAACAAAAGTGAGTACACCCCTTAGTGAAAGTTTCTGAAGTGTCAATATTTTGTGTGGCCACCATTATTTCTCAGAACTGCCTTAACTCTCCTGGGCATGGAGTTTACCAGAGCTTCACAGGTTGCCACTGGAATGCTTTTCCACTCCTCCATGACGACATCACGGAGCATATTCATATTCGAGACTTTGCGCTCCTCCACCTTCCGCTTGAGGATGCCCCAAAGATGTTCTATTGGGTTTAGGTCTGGAGACATGCTTGGCCAGTCCATCACCTTTACCCTCAGCCTCTTCAATAAAGCAGTGGTCGTCTTAGAGGTCTGTTTGAGGTCATTATCATGCTGGATCACTGCCCTGCGACCCAGTTTCCGGAGGGAGGGGATCATGCTCTGCTCAGTATTTCACAGTACATATTGGAGTTCATGTGTCCCTCAATGAAATGTAACTCCCCAACACCTGCTGCACTCATGCAGCCCCAGACCATGGCATTCCCACCACCATGCTTGACTGTAGGCATGACACACTTATCTTTGTACTCCTCACCTGATTGCCGCCACACATGCTTGAGACCATCTGAACCAAACAAATGAATCTTGGTCTCATCAGACCATAGGACATGGTTCCAGTAATCCATGTCCTTTGTTGACATGTCTTCAGCAAACTGTTTGCGGGCTTTCTTGTGTAGAGACTTCAGAAGAGGCTTCCTTCTGGGGTGACAGCCATGCAGACCAATTTGATGTAGTGTGCGGCGTATGGTCTGAGCACTGACAGGCTGACCCCCCACCTTTTCAATCTCTGCAGCAATGCTGACAGCACTCCTGCGCCTATCTTTCAAAGACAGCAGTTGGATGTGACGCTGAGCACGTGCACTCAGCTTCTTTGGACGACCAACGCGAGGTCTGTTCTGAGTGGACCCTGCTCTTTTAAAACGCTGGATGATCTTGGCCACTGTGCTGCAGCTCAGTTTCAGGGTGTTGGCAATCTTCTTGTAGCCTTGGCCATCTTCATGTAGCGCAACAATTCGTCTTTTAAGATCCTCAGAGAGTTCTTTGCCATGAGGTGCCATGTTGAAACTTTCAGTGACCAGTATGAGAGAGTGTGAGAGCTGTACTACTAAATTGAACACACCTGCTCCCTATGCACACCTGAGACCTAGTAACACTAACAAATCACATGACATTTTGGAGGGAAAATGACAAGCAGTGCTCAATT